>NW_003298841.1:485588-540124 GCF_000151645.1 Tuber melanosporum | reverse complement strand
TGGGAAGAGGTACGCAATACAACCGTGGCTAACGGGGCGATGAAAGACAACAAAGCACGGTATCCTATCATAAGCTACCGTATGATAAGCTTTCCCCCGCTTTTTTTTAGCCTTGAATCTAGTCGAGTATCATACTCGAGCACTCGAACGCTGTACTCGAGTACAGTACAAGTACAGTACTTGACTGCACTCGAGTATAGTATCATATCCGAAGCACACCACAACTCCCGCCTTCACAGGCAAATCACCGGAACAACGTACCGGTATGATATATAATCCCTCCCCATTCTTCTAATTCTGCCGAGCACAAATCCTCTCTATCCGGCCCATAGTGATACGGGTGCAGCATGATACCGTAATATGACATGATGTGATATAATATCTTGCTACCGATGTCCTCCAAAAAAATCATCTACAAACACAAACTCAGGTCCCAGATCCTTTCCTCCCACCACCACCACCACCACCACCCTCCTCCCTCCCCCTCGTCTCGCCAAAGCCAACTCAACCTATCACCCATCACCTATCCATCCCTCCATCCATCATATCATACCTCTCTCTTTTTGCGCAGGCACAGCAAAGTTAGTCTAATACCGGCCCAGTAGACCACCAACAATCACCCACCATCACTTCAAATATTCAGCGCAAAGCACAAAAAGCTAGACTACCCGTGCCCCAACATGTAGCCACCACTCACACACTCACGCTGCGATGCGAAAATAGACCCAGGATGGTATAAATTTACGGGTACTCGAGTAGATGGATTGAGGGTGGGTGGGTGGGTGGACAGAGGAGCGGATCTATGATGCAACCACTCTCCGTCCCCGACAAACTAGGCTAATCGCAGGCCACCGCATCTCACCCCGCACAGCGCGGAGCACCCCTTCCCCATCAGCAGTCTAATCGTCTGCGAAAACCCATGATATAATGCCGCGGTTGATCCGAGTTAAGAAGCCTCTTTCCCCTTCCCCTTTCCCCCCTCTCCTGCTCGCCATGTCATCCGAAAAGCACGGCGGAAATGGCCTCAGATAAAACTGCCTATTTTCCTAAGTCGGGAGAAGATGCGATGACATCGAAAAAGAAACAAACCGTCGGTGCTGTGCGGCCGCAAGTACGGTAAAGTATTCCGATGCCGTACCAGTAGTACTGTATTCGAGTACTGTACTATACGTACAGCACAAATCTACTCTACCCTCGCGCATCGTACAGTACTGTACCTCCCCTCCCATACCGGTGGCAGTCGCATCCTACCCGCCTTCAGTAACTTACTTACCCGTGCTCTGCATAATTTACCCTATCGTCTAAATCGTGCCATATCTGCTCGGGCACGGTATGATACGGTGCTAGGCCACCCGGCATGGCATGGCATGGCATGGGCAATCAACCCCGTGATTTGAAGTCTACGAGCCCGCACTCGAGTACGATACTAGTACAAGATGACACTCGAGCACCGACGTAAATTACTGACAGTAGCGCTGGACCTCTGCTATACGGATGCGGTAATGCCAGTAACGAAACAGATCCGATCGCACCGGCCACCTTTCCTTCTCCTGCCGCGCTTTTCTTGAACGAAACTATTTGGTACTGTACGAACATAAGAAGGGGGGGTCTGATTGGTCGGTTGGAACCTCACGTCTAAATTACTCTACCGGCGCTTAGGCTTGTGGGCCAAAAAAGGGGGGGAAGTCATCCATCTAGGTACAGTACTTCTCTACCGCCTCGTGATGGTATACTCTGGCGACTGTAGACGCTCTCGACAATCCGAGCGAAGTTGAAAAAAGTTATCCCTCCTGTCTTAGACATACATCGGGTTATGTTTTAAGCCGATATCGATAGTGTCTGTCGGTTTTCTCGGTGAGCCGTCGGTTTTACCCTATGGTGATGTCTTTTCTTTTTATTTGCTCCTTCAATCACTAAAAAATTTGTCTAAGACACGAGAGGATATTCTTCCCCCCCCCCGCCAAACTCGTTCGGATTGTCAAGAGCTTCCAAAGTCGCAATACCGGTATTGGTATTATCTTGGGGGGTTTTTTTTTTTCCTTCTTGCCCTTCAGACAGCCGCGTTATCTTCTACTCATACTCGTACAGCAGCCACATACGGTAGTCTAGCTACCCCCCGCCATTCTGGTAAAGGTATCGTAACCCATTCATCACGAGAACCGGGACCCCGCCACCACCATGCAAAACCATTCCCGATGGGTTGACAGGTGCACAAACACCCCCCGCACCGATATACAAGTACTCGAGTACCTCATCGGATAAGGGGGAAACACGACGTTATCATGATACTCCGCATACTCCCCTCCCACCATACCAAACTGCCCTCACTCCCCCATACCGCACAGGGGCTTAACTTATTGACAATGGACCATAACTCTCTCTCTCTCTCGTATGCGGCAAGAGGAAAACAGTTTTTCCTGCCTTCCCGTGCCGGAATTCACGCTAAAAAAGAAAAAGAAAGGTAAAGCCTTTTTTCTTCTTCTCTTTTCTTTTTTCCCCCGCTCTGTTCCTTTGTTGTGGTTGTGGCTGGATCTGTGCTATGTCTTGTGTTCCCCGGAGGATGGTACCGGTATGGTACCGGTCAGCGGTAGACTATCGTACCGTACCGGTACCGTACTCGAGTTCGCTATGTTATGCAGGGTGGAGCCGAAGGCGCCGAGTTTTTGTGGGGGGTGATGCACGGTGGTGGGTGGCGGGATTCTCAGCCCCAAGAGGCTGCTGTGTACGGTACCGTACTCGAGTACGAGTACAAGTGCTGTACGATACGGCACATAGCGGGTAAGAGCGATGGATGGATGGGAAGGTGCTTGATGCTGTGGCTGGAGGAATTCCGTCGTTTGCAATACCGGTATTCGTTTTTTTGTGTATCATAATAATAATAATAATAATAATAATAATAATAATAATACTGCTACGCTATCTAGAAGCATCACCCACTTTTTCAGATATACTGCCGGTATTTTTATCCTAACAATAAGTCACCGGTACAAGAGTGCTACAGGACCCTCTCTCGATTGATATCAGCCAAGTTACCATACAATACAATGGAATACAATAAAATACATGCATGATGTATCTACATAGAGACACTGACCACAGCGGGAAACAAGCGAAATCTCCCCTCAATAATAATAATAATAATAATAACAGAAAAGGCCTACTAAGAGTGGAGATATTCGCCCACTATATACCCCCCCTCTACCTCTCCCTCCCTACAAACCCGCTCTACCTGGCCTTCCATGGGGATACAGAAGAAAATTTAGAATTTTTTTTTTAAAAAATGATGGATTCGCCCTTTCTCGATCACTTCAGCTTTCCCCACCTAACTATCTAACCTGACCCCGGTTTGTAAATGACGGGCTCGCCAGGAAACATCTTTTCCTGCGCCTTCGCCCAATCCCTTCCCGCTCTTGACATTTTCCTCAATTGCCGAATGTATGCCCCAGCTTCTGCATCGTCCTCTGTGACCATTCGGTGCTCGATAGCCTTCTTCCTTCGCTTTACGACGCCCACGTTGATCAGATAGGCGTCTCTGGGCGCGAGCTCATCGATTTCAACCGCCACTCTCCACCTATCATTCTCCTTTAGGCGCACGGGCCGAAGAACTGCCTTATCGTTCACAAAGTTTTTGATGTACATAACCTGCACATACATCTCTGGGAGCTTTATGGGCTTTTCCACTCCCTTCTTACCGCTCACTCCTACTGGGCCTCTGGCTCCAGCATCGTCCCCCAGTTTGCCCTTGAGAGCTCCGGCGACATCTTTGCTCCCCTCAGCAGTCTCCTCGACATCTTGGTTGGGTTCGGCCTCTTTGGCATCTCCAACATCGCTCTCGTCACCATCTTCCTCTGATTCACTTTCTTCCTCCTCGTTGTTAACCTCTTCTTTCTCTTGGATATCGTTTTGAACGTCTTCCTCCTCGTCGGATGATGTGGCCCCCTCAAGGCCTTTAAAAGAAGGTACGGGTCCCCCCCCACTCTTTATTTGTCCGTCCAAGGCTTCCAAGAAGTCTGCCAAATCGCGCTTGTTCCCAGTTTGCCTCCTCTCAACTTCTTCTTCATCCATTGGCTCTGCAACAACAATCATAGGATTCCTAAATTTATCTCTAGCTTCAAAGTGCAAATGTAGTGACTACGAATCATTAGCCATAACTGAAAAAAAAGGGGGGTAGATTATAATAAGAAAAACATACTTGTTCTGGGTACTTTTTAACAGCATTATCAAGGACTTTGTTGAATAGCTGTAGACTAAGCCTGAACTCTTGATCTCCAATTCCAGCTCCCCAATCCTCATGTAACGCTGCGTCCATTTCGTCCAGGGAGACGTACTGAAATCCGAAAATCTTTTCTGTGTTGTGAAAAGCGACGAATATACCGTCCATACGACCCATCCTCACTTGGAGTGAGTACTTCAGGAACGCCGCTCTCATCATATCATAGTACTCTCGTTCAAATGATTCCCAGGTGCCAACCCGTGTCTTAATCTGGTATCCGGAGCCAATATGGAAATTTGAAACGTCCATTCGAACAGAGACCACCGCCCTCGTCTTCAAGTCAAACATTCCAGTCCCCGGTAGCCTAGCGTCATGGGCATCCAACTGCGAGCGCATCAGAATATCTCCCAGAGTAGAGTAGTGGTATGTCTCCGGCCGTTTTGTCAGTGGCTCTTCTTCCGGCCTAGCGTTACCCTTCTTATATTTCGACTCGAAATTAGACGGCGCTGAAGTGAGCAACTTTTCCATTGACCGACCAAGAAGACTCAGTACACTGTCTGTATCATATTCCTTATCCGGATCGATAGCATACGTTCCATTCCCTTTATATCGTAAAAATATCGCCGCCGGGGCTCGGGAGATCTGAGTAAATGTTTGAAACTCTGCTTTAAAAGTTTTCGAAAGATTCTGAAAATTTAACGGCCGCCACTGAGATAAAAGAAAGTGGAAGTGCGACAAAACCGCAGTCATACTAGACGTAGATCCGACGTACTTTTTACCCAGTTCTTTAGCCAATGAGGATAGTCTCCAATCCTCAGAGGAGATAATGTAGCTTGCTAAGGCATCAAAATCGAACTCCGTAACCGGCATGATCTCTTGGAGGTAGGGGTCGAAGTTGTAAACACGGGATCGGGGCTCTTGAAGGAAGTGAACACCAGGACTGCCCAACGGTTAGACCCAAAACGCACAATTTTTGCCTCCTGTGGGAGGTATCTTACTTGAAAAGCACCCTATCAAGATCGTGAGATAACCTAGCAACCTCCGGTTGGCCCTCCCTCTCAATCGCTTTTTCAAGTTAACAAAAACTCCACGAGAGAGAGAGAAAAAGAGAAGAGAGGGGGATATAATCATACGCTCAATCTCTCGAGAGTTAGGATCCAACAATTGGTACTTAGACCCATCTCCCTGGAAGGCCTCTGAAATAGAGAGACCTGGAGTTATAGAGCCATGAGCACGCTATGCAAATTAGCCACACACCGTTCAACTCACATGAAGAGAAGGAAGAGCAGACAAACCTGGAAAACCTTCTTCTTCTTTGGGGACAAAGAAACTGCAGCCTCCGCTTTGGAGAGACTAACTCCCTTTTTCTTACCCGCTTTCGCCTTCTTGGCTTCTTTTTTCTCCACTGCTTTTTCTTTCTTTGCACCTCTTTTCCGACTCCCTCCCTCCTTGCGCTCGGGGATATCCTTTTCTAGGATATCCACAAGACTCCTAGGCTTCCTCGAAGAGCTGGCTGAAGCCTTTGTTATTGGCAGGGCTTCGACCGAATTCGATTGCCCAACATCCTCAGTCGTTAGTCTTCGCTCAAGATTAGGCCCTTTCCTCTGGCAAAAAATGCAAACGAAAGGTGAAATGGCAGAGTGAGGCGAAAGTTGCGCTCGCCGAAGAGCGGTTCGTATCATAGGGCTGGGAGGTTTATTGCCAATTGGGAATTGTTCGTTTCAGTTTTCGGTTTTCTTTGTGTGGTATGATATGTGTTGCCCGGGATGGGATGTGAATAATTTTTTTTCGTCGACTTCATTGGGGTGCTGTAGGGAGGGTAACTATGATATGGACTGGCTCTAGCCCCACCATGCCCCTCCAAGCGGGTATCATATGAAAGAGCCTCAGCCACACACCTTACCAACACTTCTTATCATACTCGAGTACCCTCCCTCTAACAACAACAACCCATCATGATTGCTCTAGGACTTGAAGGGTCCGCAAACAAGCTAGGTGTTGGCCTAATTCGGCATACTCCTGGAAAGCCTGCGGAGATACTCTCAAATATACGCCATACATTTGTTTCACCTCCCGGCGAAGGTTTCCTTCCAAAAGACACAGCGAAGCATCACCGATCATGGGTCGTCACTCTCGTTAAGCGGTCGCTGAAGGAGAGCGGAGTAAAGGTTAAAGACATAGACTGCATCTGCTATACCAAAGGCCCCGGAATGGGTGCACCATTACAGTCCGTTGCGATTGCTGCCAGAACTTTAAGTCTACTGTGGGGGAAGCCATTGGTCGGTGTGAATCACTGCGTTGGTCGTATGCTCTCTCTATATCACGTACATAAAGATACATAACTCAGGTCAACAGACATAGAAATGGGCAGAGAAATAACCGGGGCCAATAATCCCGTCGTACTATACGTCTCCGGAGGGAACACCCAAGTGATAGCCTACGCTGAGCAGAGGTTTAACCCCCCTCCATCCCCGCATTTTCCTCATAACCTGACTTCCGAACTCAACCACAGATACCGAATATTCGGTGAAGCCCTAGACATAGCCGTCGGGAACTGCCTCGACCGCTTCGCCCGAACCCTCAACATCTCCAACGACCCAGCGCCGGGTTATAACATCGAGCAAATGGCCAAAAAAGGCGAGAACCTCGTCGAGCTCCCATATGCGGTCAAGGGTATGGACTGTTCTTTCTCCGGAATACTAGCAGTCGTCGATATGATGGCTGCGCAGCTCCTCTCCGGAAACCCGAAGCCCCTACTCACGCCTGAGGGTGAGCTTGTCACCCGCGAGGATCTTTGTTTCTCCTTGCAAGAGACGGTATTTGCTATGCTCGTTGAGATAACCGAGAGGGCTATGGCGCATGTCGGTAGTGACCAGGTTCTCATTGTTGGTGGGGTTGGGTGTAATGAGCGCTTGCAGGAGATGATGGGGTTGATGGCTAGGGATAGAGGTGGGAGTGTTTATGCTACGGATGAGAGGTTTTGTATTGACAATGGGATTATGATTGCTCATGCTGGCCTGCTGGCGTATGGGACTGGGTTTGTTACGCCGCTGGAGGAGTCGACATGCACCCAGAGATTTAGGTATGGCTTTTGTTCCCCCTCGATGGCTGTATGCCTGTTTACACTATGTTATAGAACGGATGAAGTGCTCGTGAAGTGGAGGGATTAATACATGAAAATGATACCGAAAGTGACAGATAGACATATACTACTTCTACTGTAACATGGCGGCGGCTGCGTAACCCATATCGAGACCCCAAACAAACTACCCCACGAGGAAAGGAGAGAAGCCCCATAACAAACTCTACAGCGGCCCGCCCCACTATAGGCAAAAAGGAAAGCTATTTATCAACGCATCCTAATTTCCCAAGGTAAAGAGCGCCATCAAATCAGAATAGGCCATCCTCTGCCGCAACACTTAGTACCTGCCGTAGAATGGTGACTGCCGAATACAGGCCGACACGTTATCCTGAAACCTCAATTCATTGAGGTATTTTATGCAATCAGATAGAACTGGGCTTTCCTCTTCATCCGTGTCTCCTACAAACTCTGGAACCCGTATAAGGTTGTAAGGCTGGCCCGCCGCCTTCACACTACTATCATCAATCAAGATAGTATTTGTCTGGTCCCATCCGGGGCCGGACTGATCGGGGCTTGGAAAGCATAACTTGAACTCGCCAGCCCAGATCCGAGTGAGCCTTTTGTATACCGTCGTCTTCTCGCGGTATTGGTTAGGCGTCAACTGGAGCGTGTCCCTCGCCCAGACTGTCAGGAGTTTCTTCTCCTGCTCTTTGGTGAATATTGTGTTGACCATCCGCTGAGCATTCTCAGGCTGAGCTGATGTCCAGACCATCACTGAAAAGTGCGTAAAAATATAGTCCAGGAAGCTGTCCAATTCAGGACGGCAGACCAGGCTGGCAGTGTTACCCCTCCTCCTATGCACGAGCGTGCCATTCAAATCGAGTACCAATAGTTGCTTTGGTGCTCTTGGGAGAGTTTGCGGCTCTAGTAGACTCTTGGCAAGATAATCTTGGGTGGGAACCGGTGCCGGGAGCGGGGCACTATTACCAGGAAGCCTCGAACCACGGCCATGAGGCGGCCGATGATCCCATGACGATCTGGAACGTTGGCTCCGATTACTGCGGTGCCCTCGTGGTTGTTGTTGCTGCCAAGGTTGTTGCTGCCAGGGAGAAGGAGGATTGAAAAACGCCGGCTGAGGGTCCGGGAAGGGTTGCTGTTGGCTAGGTAATTGAAGCCGATGAATCCCATGACCCCAGCTCGAGCTCCCCTCTGAGCGATAACCCCAGGGCACACTTGAATATGTAGTACCGCTCTGCCTCCAGTCTAAACTGCCCCCTTCTTGAGGATATTCCGGGTCCCCAGAGCACGAGCGGTGGTTATCACCCCGAGCCCAAGTCGGAGCTCTACTAGCTAGGTTTGACACAGGTATATTGCCATACCAGTAGTTATCATAACTCTCCTGGCGGAGTTCCCCAGGCGCGGCTGAACTACTGAAGAGTGGAATCGTGGAAAGTTGAACTCTGGAATTTTCAACACGTGGTGCGGTTGCACTTCCAGTGAATCCCGGGCTCCCCCCCCCGGCAAGCTGAACTCTCTGATCGCTAGAACGAGAGCCTTTCCCTTTCCCCTTCTTTTCCCTCTTCCTTTTATCCTTCCTAGGCTCACTCCCCAACACCCCCGGCGACCCTATCCCCTGGGCCAGATGGGCAAAGGAGCTAGTCGTGCTCTTCTGCAGTCCACGGATCTCTTGGCCAGTGGGAGTCAAAGGGCTTCTGTAGTTTGTCCGGAATGCAAAATCCATAGTCTCTCCGCGGGATGTACCAGCGCGTTCATCCGGCCCAGTAGAAAAGGGCCCGTTTCCTCTACTAGAGGTGCTAGTTTCCCCCGAATCCAAACCGGGGATCTCCCGCCTTTCCGACATAGCGCCTATAGATCTTGTTTGTGGGTTCCTACACTGGAGCGCAACTAATTCTTCCCTCTGCGGTCAAGTGACACTTAGGTTAGGCACTTGTAATTCGAATAGTCAAAGGAGCGGGAAGGAAGTACCAAAATCAGCCCAGCACCAAATGCACGATTCAGAGTTAGCGGGCTCAGGAGTGGTTGGAGTGCGTGCATGAAAGAAGCCGACCGGAAAGTAGATGGGATTTCTATCGGAAGCTCCTGTCGTAGAGAAAACCACAGGCAAAAACTGGGTCAAGGGTGACCATGTGTGGTACCGCATCTGGGTTAGGGTTGATGAAATCGAAGGTGGTGGGATTTCGGAAGCTAGCATCTAGTTAGTGCAATCTCAAAACACCGTTTTCACTGCATAACAACCATGAGTTTTCGAAGGATCAAACCATTTGTTGACGACGATGGCAGCGGCCACTGTGGCCAGGAGAATGTTATGAACGATTCTGTTGGGTCTCGGGGGGGCAATAAGGCAGAAATTTCTGGCAGCAATGATGACGGCACGACCTGGGGCGGCAATGAACCAGAAGATGGCGATGATGATATGGATATGGAGGGGGAGGAAAGTGATGAAGAGGAGCGGGTACATTCTTGCATCCTAGATTCCAGTTTTCATTCGCTAATTCGTTTAGCCCAATGCGCAAGTTGCTATATCCCACATTTCGTTCGGCACACTAGCAAAAGCCCAAAAATCCATCGTAAGAGAGCGGCAAAGGTCACAATCACTCTCTAAAAGAGATTGGGTCACCGATACAAAAGCTCAATTAGCTGCTCTTAAAGAGTCACAAGGGATAAAGCCCCTCAAACTTCAAAAGACACGGGAAGAGTTAAAACGTTCCTCCAAGCACGCGCCCCAAGAAATCTCCTCCAAAAGGGCTGTTACTCGCCGACGAGAAGCGGTTGCTCCGATAATCCCCGCTGCGCAAGCTGCCAGAGATCCTAGGTTCGACACCGCAGTTAAGGGGGTCTACGATGAAAAGGTTTTCAGAAAAAATTATTCTTTTCTCGATGACTATCGGGAGGACGAGATGAAGGCCTTAAAACAAGAGATTTTCAAGTCTAAGGATGAGCAGAAAAGAGAGCAACTAAAGAAAGAACTTCTCTCAATGGTATTGGCACAGTTACTGAAATCATTTGGCGAGTGTGAAGAAAGTTGCTGATATGTCAGCTGTAGGAATCAAGACGCAAGACCGAAAAAAATAAGGAGCAAGGCGAAAAGGTTGTCAGGGAGCACAGGAAAAGGGAACGAGAGTTAATAAAGCAGGGGAAGAAGCCATTTTATTTGAAGAAAGGTATTTATTTATCTCGGGCTAGGGGACTACTAGTATCTGAAGACTGACATCACTCCCAGCTGAGCAAAAGAAACTACTCCTGGCGGAAAAATATTCCAAGCTCAACGAGAAGCAACTAGAAAAAGTCTTGGAGAAGAAGAGAAAACGCAATTCCCAAAAAGAGCGGAAAAGCATGCCCTTATCGCGCCGTGTTGGGTAGTACGAGCACTTTATTATTGCTTATCCTTTCTTTATCATTTACTCCAGAATTTTCTGCATGCATGTAATACTTGTATGTGCACAATTAGCTATCTGCCACAGATTCAATTATTGTATGGGCACGGTATCTGCCTGTAACCTGTTATTGTGGGGCTCAACCAAATGTAAGCACCGATACAGCACATGCCCCAAAAATTTATGGATTCTGTGTTGTACTGTACAGCAACGTGCAGTCTAAAGCGAATAGAAAAGCGGACAGATAAAGCGGCTACCAGACGATCTTTGTGTATAATCTTTCGAGCCCCCGAGGTTAGATTCCATAACCCCCCCTCCCGCGCTCTCAAGGGCCCCATAAACAGTGCTGTACGGTATTATTCCAACCAGCACTCGCACCCGCCAGCTACCGTATACCAAATTGCCTCACCACCAATCTATCCACCATGGAGCCAACAATCAGTTGCAACTGGCATACACAGTAATGTAGCGGGGCGCCAAAAAAAACCAAAATGGCCAGGAAGCACGCTGCGGGGGGAAAAGGCTGCCCCATTCAGTTTCACCGGTCCTAATCAAGCCCCTACCGTGTTACTAATATCCTTTGCGTATCAATCTCGAGGGCGTACAAGAGCACCAACAATGCCTAAATATGCAGTGCTCTATGGAAGCTAGACACTATACCACAGAGCTCTCGAAGTATGATAGTTCGGGGTTTTTTCTCAAAGGTTAAGCCAAGAACGGCTGGTCATCTAAGGTGTTATCATATCACTACCAATCGATGCACCTCCAAAGCCAGTTTCGGGGATTAAGCCTTCTTTCGGGTTAGGCCCTATCCAAGGATCACGCTGGGTTTCTCCCTGCGAAGAAACACGAAGAGGATGACAATAATTCAGATACAGACATGCCATAGTCTATTGGTTTCCCAAGGAGGCTCGAGGTGCTCTCCAATAGGTAGTGAGCCGAAGAGGAGATTTAAGTTGAGAAGCCTGCCGAGCAACCTAGCGGTATATTGATCGTCACCCACCACCATGGTCCCATCGCTGCTGGCCTGCAAGCAAGCGTTGATACGAGTAGAGGATTCTAAGGCTTCGCCGGGGTAAAAACCCGACAGGATCTAGACACCGCCTCACTTGAGGACCGTGTGCCCACTTTGATCGCTTATAAGGACCACAGGAACCGCTCTGCCAACACCCTCAGAAGGAATGCGCCAGGGATCACAGCCATTGCAGACCGGAGGATCCTCAAAGGCTCCCGAGCTTATCTGCTCAGATCACAAACCGGCCATTAATATTCGGAACACTCACGCGGGGATGGTCACCTCAAAAATTCCAACTAGCACTAGTGAAGCTTTCATGAAGTCCAGAAGGCCCGAGACCTCTGAAGCCAAAATATAAAGATACTACATCTCAGAAGTCGCCTAAGAACATGATACCGGCGGTTTGTCACAACAGTGAAGACAAAGCCGAATTACCGCAGCAAATACTCTCACCCACTTAGCATATTCGGGAACTAGGATACGTCCCCACAATCATTGACATGGCTCCGAAACTGCACAAGGATACAACCCCATACACAGGGAACACCACAGAGCGTCGAGATAAATGCACGGAAACCCATGTTTTCTTAGGAAAAAGACGGTTTTAACATACTGCAGAAACTTAGATAATTGAACTATGTGCTACCGTAGGCCATTGGGTTTTCCTTTTTTAGCAATGTCAAGGAATATTCTATTTATTTATTTTTCTATCTTGGAAGGCAGTGATGGACATGATCAAGTCATGCTCGATCACCTCAATAATTGACTGTACTTGCCACCTTCGAGCAGTGGCCACGATCAATCAGGTGATCAGGGTCCACCAATTTCATCAATCAATCAATCATGCGGTCCTCTTGATCGGATCATGGTAGAGTAGAACGCCCATAATCTGTCCGAGGATGTTCGTGTCCATCTCTATTGGGCGGGGGAAGGAGGGGGGTTTTTTTGGGGGTAAACTCCCCCCTTTCCGGAGAAGGGAATTCAGACTTCATAATTTTATCACATGGCTCAATCACTCAAGTTTCCACAGTGAAATGATTGAATCCCAGGATTCCGCGAGCAAAATCGTAGTAAGAATCGATGGAAGAACTCCTAATTAAAAAACGAAGTTATCCTAACAAGTATTGCCACACTCAAGTGGCTGGTGATAGTGTGTACGTAAAATTAACAAAATACCAATTATAAAAATAAAAATTTAATAAAAAGGAGAGCTTGAGGCTATTCTTGCCCTTGAAGGGTGCGCCCACGAGGTTAGTGTCGGAGGGCTAGACGGAGGTTGCGCCGGGAGTGTTTGCGTCTCGTGGTGTACGAGTAGAGGTTGTGGCTAACGACCATGCTTCCAATTGGAATAAGGATGTGTTTTGGGAGGGTGGGAAAGAGTTTTTGATTGAGTGGTGGCTGGTGATTGGTAGCCCTGAGACTAGCCTCAAGGAGAAGCACGATATATGATATCAACACTTCTAGATACAAAGGCAGGATTTGTCCTGGGAATGATCTGCCATGATGGACTCGGAAGTCTTGTTGAAATATGCTTGCCATGTGAACTCAGGGAGTGAGCTCTTGCAAGTGTCAATTGCCAACTAACTTTACAATCCCGGGGCATAGTTATTGCGAACCTCACGTATAGCGCTAGTCAACCCTGATATCCCGATGAAAGAGATTAACGTTCCATCGCATTGTACAAATGTCGTTAGAGGGTTCCTCAGACACAATGCAGGAGCAGGAGAAGAAGCCCTTGTAGTATCTTCCATTAATTTGTATTCTTTCCCTGGCAATATTATCCCTATTCGTTCTTACTGTCCCCTCGTTCGTAGTTTCATTTTTGCTCTATAACCGTAATGTCCCAAGCACGAATCAGAACTAGTGATGGAGCCACGGGAATTTACATTCTGTATTGGCATGGCGTGAACCCAACGGAAAACAATATGCAACTTCACGAAACATGCTGCCAACAAGGCATGATACTTGTGCCACAGAAATTATACCATACCATAATAGCAACAAAGCGGAATAACTCACTCCGTTTTGAAATGGTCACTTTGTATGGGGCAACGGAACGGGAACTATTGTATCCAAACTGGCCCTAAAAATAAAAATAAAAAAGGAATCAAACTATACAAAACCACCCAAGCAATCCCCACCCCCAATTCCTACCTCTTCTCACCACACCTTCCGAACACGCACGATAACATTTGACACTTGTCTCGAAAAAGAAAATGTGCCTAAGCCGCGACCCCCCCCCCCACGACTTCTTTGAACAAATATATTAAGATAGCTAACGACTCCTTTTTCCCCCGTAGTCATTGGTCAACTCTAAGTTAAGCCACTAGCAACGGCAAGTATGCTATCCTACTCTACCCAACTATGATACAGCCGGCGGCCCAAACGAACAGAAAAATTGCAAAAAAAAAACCCAAATCTCCACTCCAGCCCAAGCAAACAAGCAACCAACCAGCTACTAATTGATCAATCTGATCAGACTACTCTTACATCCAGTACTAGAAAGTAGAAAGAAAAGAGAGAACTAAATGAGATAACTCAGCAAAAAAGAAAAAGAAGAAGAAAGCACACACACTACGCCCGCTACCTGAATCTGAATGTGACACGTGATTTGATCTGGGGGGTTTTTTTATCGAGAAAGGAACTGCTTGTCCGGGAATGAGGAAAGGGAAAAGACACAAATCCGAGTGAGTGAGGAGGTGAAATGATATATAACCAACAACCTCAAGGAAACAGGCTTATGTCACTAGATGAGTGAGTAGAAGCAAGCAAGAAAACAGGTGGATGAAGGGAAAGGATATATGAAGAGAGGAAAGACCAACACCCAAACAATGACGCGCAGACAAAAAAAACACAACAGAGGAGAAATGGAAGCAAAAGAAAGAACGCAGCGGTAATGATACAGAGTTGGAAATTTAATGATCGAACTGTTATCGCCGCACTTGAGTGTGAACTGGTGCTCGATTAGCCAGCGGTAGTATGGAAGCACTGGGCTGTTGCTGCTGTGATTGCTGAGGTTGCTGTTGCCCTGGATTCTGACCGAGCTTATAGCCCGTGAAACCCATTACTTGTTGAGCAGTGGCGGCAGCTAGGAATGTTGCTGGCGTACCGGATTGCATTCCCCCTGGCGAGGGCATAATTTGTCGACGCATGTGCTGGGCAGGATTAACCGGGGGGTCGGGGGGGGGGGAGAGCATGCGGGCTCGGTATTGAATGTGTCTGTTCGATGAATTAGAATTGCCTCGACGAATAGAGAATGGTTACAATTTGGTAAACATACGAATCACTGTTCGAGCTCCTCACGAATACTGGGCTGTAGTCTTCATCTTCCTCGCTGTGCTTCATGCGGTCAAGTATTATATCATCTAGATCGTTGTCACGGGGAAAGCTATGCCCTCGACGATCAACGATTATCCTGCCCCCGCGTCCCCGCCTTCGTCTGAAGGCTGGTACATCCCGAGATGGTGGAGACTTTGAAGAAACTTGCAGTACTGGTATTGGGGTCAAACCCGAGCGTTCTTCTAGGAGGTCGAACAAGCCAGTTCCATTGCCCTCACATGAGGGAGGCGGACTTGGGAGATAGTAGGTCTGTACACCGCAGAAGTTCGTATCTGGACCTTTTGGGACAACTGTTGAATCGGAAAACGCTTTCTGTAGTACATTAGCCACCATCTCCGGCCTATTGCGGTGAAGTGAGGTGTAGACAAACATCTGTTAAATCAACGAAACCGTGCTTAGGAACCCGCCGTGAACTCTTGAGCGCTTGGAATTTATCTGCCCTCTGTTTTTCCTTCTCGGCCTTAACTGCCACAAGTTGTCGAAGTTCTGCCTCCGGTGGTTTCCCGTCGTGACGGATCGGAACCCTGATAGTGGATGGTGCTGACTGGTCCACTGGTCTCTTCTTTGGCTATACACTTGTTAGTATTATTCGAGCATAAAGCTCTGGGCGTTATAGAGATCGTACCTTATGGTTGATAAGATCTTCATCATCACCCCGAATACCATTCTTTCTTTTGACACCAATAATTTGTCGTCTACTCTCAAATATCCCGTATTCAACCTGGAAAATGGTTTTCCTCATACACTCTCTATTCAACACATCCCTTACAAGATTACGGGCTGAGTCAAACTCCTGTCGTAACTTCTTGAGTTTTTCCGTCGATTGTGCATCAGTGCGGCGAGTCTTGCGAGCTGGTCGTACTTCACGGCGGCGAAAACAAACATATGGGTCCCCGTCGTCCTTGTCTTGCCCCTGTTCAAACTGTTGCGACTAGGTTAGACCATAGTGCGCCATGTGGCAAAGGTAGGACTAACCTTAAGGGTCGGAATAATTGAGCTTCCACCACGAGCGACCCTTTGCTCTTTCCAATGCGAGTATACCACAGCCGCAATCTTCACTAGTTCGCCGCTAAGTACATCACCGAAATGCGCAACCATTTCATCATAGGGCATCACAGTAGACATATCGATGGACATGTAAGGCTGTTTCTCAAGCGCAATAGACTCAAAAAGGTCCATAACACGCTCGAATTCTTCAACCTTACATTGTTGACCTCCTGGACGCTTTGTGGCATTCATTTTCTCAAAAAACTTTTCATCCTCAGCAGACATACAATATCCTGTTCCACTACAATCCTCGACGGTTGACGAGAACCGAATGTAGCTTGCGGGTTGGGAAAAGCGTTTCGGGTAAAGAGTCTCATAGTTTGTAACTGTTATCTCTGTAGTGTTGGGGGTTGGGATAAAGATTTGTGTGACTTTTGCACCAACGGCTGCAGCTTGAGAGGCTGATATTGCAGCTTGTAAATGATGTTCCTGTCGGGAAACGGCACAGTTAGCATATACCTATCACCAGTGACCATCGTCTCCAAGAGAGATATTATGAATGAAAGAAAAACAAAAATGAGCAAATAAATAAAATTCCAAACACAGTAGGGAAATAGGTAAAATAGCTTAAACACCAATCACAATATAATCCTAGTACCAAACTGTCGGGGGTGAATGCTGATGTTGCATGTCATATGCTGCTACACAATTTATGTGTCCTTTTTTTCGCCCAGCACCATCGATATGTTCTAAAAATAGCAGCGGAGAAAGAGGGGACAACACACGATTTCTTCTCCACGCTCAACGCCTGTTTCTATCTGAGGTATATTCCTCTGAGCATCATCGTCTACGGAGTCGATCTGATTCTCTCGGAGGATAGCCAGAGACTGCTTCGTCGAAAGTTTTCGCGTTCGAAAACGATTACCGGCTCCCGACCGAGTCATGGTGGCAAAAAGCTACGCGAAAAAAATCGTCCGTGAGTTTCTGGGACCGTAAGAAAGAGCGGAGCGTGTGGTCTGATGGAATGAGGTTCAAAAGACGAAAGTTGATGATTTTTAGCGGTCGCAAGTGCTGAAAAGACTTCGTCGCGACCCCCTTATTCTGTGGTGTTGAGGTCGGAATCTGCCACTAAGCAGCGACGGCCTCGTTTGGGGTGCTGGTGTTGCATAGTGTTGCGATTCTCCGCAGCGCTAGTACCAACAGGGTATTATGGCGAGCCGCGGCTCTATCTTGGCACGCGTCTGAACAAAGGTTCTTCATAGAAGCAGCGATAAAGTCGGGAAAACACACCCCTCTCCTATTGCCTGGCAAAACACGAAGTACCCTCTGCACTGTAGATTTACACGCCCAATAAACGCGAACTATCGCCCCGTCACAACCACTTGTGACCTCCTACCCGCCGTCGGTACCTCTCTTCATCCTATTCCTTCTCACCTTCAGCCCCCACCCCCGCCTCTGTGAGTAAACTCCCCCCCTTCCCTGGTCTATCACTGCCAACCACCATCAACCTTTGCAATCCTCCTATCTCCTTTCCTCAATAATTCATCCTCCTCATATCACCACTAGGAAATCACCATGGGGCAGAATCCTTCTCAGATTATGGACAACATTGTCTCCGGCTCCAATTGTACTCGCCTCCCCCACTCAAAAGCAAACAGCAAGCATTTGCCCCGTAGGTTTCACCGCTAACATAGTTACACAGTTGATCATGATGAAGTGGATCGATTGCGCAAGAGGTTCATGAAGCTGGATAAGGTATGTTCCGGGGCATACCCCGGGCGGTTTATCGTATTGGAGCAAATAGCTTATTACTAGGGGTTCACTTAGGACAACTCCGGCACCATAGAGCGAGAGGAATTTCTGAGCCTACCGCAGGTCTCGTCAAACCCCCTAGCCACCAGGTACATATTTCGGCTTCTCCTTTTACTACGCCGTCGATGAGACAGAACAAGGCCCCGCTTACAAAGCTGTGTGCATGTGTTTGTATGCAGGATGATTGCTATTTTCGACGAAGATGGTGGTGGTGATGTTGATTTCCAGGAGTTCGTTTCCGGCTTAAGCGCTTTCTCCAGCAAGGGGAACAAAGAAGAGAAGCTCCGGTTCGCCTTCAAGGTCTACGACATCGACCGAGATGGTTTCATTTCCAATGGCGAACTCTTCATCGTTCTCAAGATGATGGTCGGGAGTAATCTTAAGGACCAGCAGCTGCAGCAGGTACGTTGCCAGCCTGTCGAGCTGATTTCGGTCCCGAACTTTCGCCCCAGCACTTCCCCCTCTCCCCCCCCCCGCCTCAAAAAACCAAAGGAATCTATCCCAAAAGGGGCTTGCCGCTAATGTGTGTGTCTTACAATCTTCGCTTTTAGATCGTAGACAAGACTATGATGGAGGCGGACGAGGATCTGGATGGCAAGATCAGCTTTGAGGAGTTCTGTAAAATGGTCGAGCACACTGACGTCTCGATGAGCATGATGACCCTGGATCAGTTCTAGTTTTCTAGGCGAATCCCGGTTTTGCCAATGAGCTCCCGTGGCAATGTCTTGCGGTTTTCATTTTCCTCTCCCTCTCTCCTTCTCCTGCATATTTCACTTTTTGCTCTTCTCGAAAGCGATAGCGCTCGCTCATTCGTTCATTCGCTTTTTACCCTTTTTGCCCCTGGTTTGTGTTCTCATGGATAGTAGTGGATGTCTATGTTCCCGGAAAAGATATGTTTTGGGGCTTGTTGATCCGGGTTCAATGGTTGTCTCAAGCATCCTGATCGTCCCAAGTGGCTATAATATGCCGATCGCCACAAATGAGGCGGCAACACATCGATCTCATGCACCCAGCAGTTCGCCTCATTGTCGTATCCTGCGTCCGCCTCAATTTCCGCAACCCATCAGAAGAACGTCTGGAGTCCGTGCCACTTGCCTTTCCTCCTTTCAGCTCTTTACGGCGTACAAGAACTAAAATATTCAAAGCTCACAAGCTACCATTACTATACCCCACCGTACTCTAATCACCAACCACTACGGTACCTGCACCATATTGTAGCACCCTCCGTGTGATCACTGGTGATTATGGGATGAAGGGCCTTTCCCATTTCTTCACTTCGAATCCCAGGAATTTTAATCCTAAAACAATTGTCGCGTCTCTATTCTACCTCATAGCGAGCTCATGTGATGTGAGAAAGTGAAAAATGAAAAAAACGACGTTACCTCCCCTCTCACCGTACTTCCCTTCCCCCCTTCACTCTGTTCCCATCACCGCACCCCTAAATGATACAAATACATATATTCAGATAATCTATAACCCAGTAACTCCTCGACAGGCACCGACCAACCCCAACACCAAGTTTATACCCATACCATAACATCTACTAAAGAAAAAAAAAGGAAATATTACAAATGAAAGGAAAAATAAAAATAAATAAAAACAAAGGAAAGCAAATAAGAATGCTGTGGTAGTGTGTAGATTTGATTATTATTCTTTTTCTCTTTTTCTCTTTTTTTTTTTTTTTTCCTTGGTTTTAGCGTTGCTCCTTTCATCATTTTCCCTTCGGCGGTACCGAAATTGGTTTGGAAAGACGAGTGGTTCGTGTTCATGAATTGTGTTGGCTCCCAGCCGAGCGGTCGGGATTTCGAGGTGCGGCTGAAGCTGAGGTAGATCCTTCCGGTGGCGCCCCAGATTCCGCGTTTCCCTCTAACAGATCCAGGCACTCTTGGATCGCTTTACCATGGTTCATATGTTAGTTTTTTTTTTTTTTTCTCATGTTCGCAAAAATTTGGGAAAAAGTAATTCGGCGTCAACTCACCACCTAGAATCTCCTCCTCCCATACGCCCATCTGGTAATCCACCAAACCATGTCTTTCCATGGAATCGCATAATGCGATCAACTCCCGTCCCATCCTCTCTAACATTTCCTCCCGCAGAATTTCTCGTGGGGGTTGGGGCGCCTGACCCGTAGCAATGTACTCTTGCAGCATCTCCTTCTCTTTTTGTAGTACCACCAGCCAGCAGGTATTAAACTCGTTCCACAACCTTGTCCGATCCCCGTATAGCTCCTGCTCGTCGCGCACTAATCCTGTCACTGTTTCTCAGCCTGTATTACTAAAAAATCTCTTTGCATATCGAACAGCAATCGAAAAACACAGGTGGACGAAGTGATGGGGTATATATGAGCGGGTAGGAGGAAAGGAGAAGAAAAAAAAAAGGTTCACATACCCAACTCCACTGCATTAGATAATAGCCAATCCGAAATCGTAAGGAGGGAGGTTCCCGCTTCCCCCAACCGACCATCTCTCATGTTTTGAAACGTGCGTTTCAGGGCACTCTGATATTGGCTATAAGCATCATCCAGCGCTGCTGCTGTGTGATTCTGTTGCGCAAATTCAGGATCTTCAACAGGCTCTGAGGCCGGGGGCTGATTTAACTCTGGTATGGCAGAGGCGTAAGCATGCGGGAGGCGGGCGGCCGTGGGGCTGTACTGGGCGTACGACGGACTGGAGAACTGTGATGAGGACGGGTGATGAGAGACGCCTGCAGGGACAGATGTCGGGGACTCCCCCGCAACATAGTACTGAGAAGATCCCGCAAACTGACTCGAAAGCACTTCAATGGCAGCAGTCTGTCGTGGAGCATATGACTGAACCGGAGCATAGCTTGAGCTATGCGTCTGCTGAGGGATGTTATATACCAAGTTTGAGCTGTATGGTGGGTAGTTCTGCTGACGGTGTTGAGAATCTTGCTGGTATTCGGATTGGTAGCTTATAGGATTCAGCAATGGCTGGCCTCCATATGATGGTTCGTCCCCGTGGCGCGTCGACGGTGGACGGTCTCTATCACTCTCTTCCATTCCCCGTAGAGTGAAGGACCCAGTGTCCTGCACAGCAGACAGGTTACGGAATGTTGTTGCCGCACTGGCAGCGGGGAGAAGAATGGCAGTAGTCGACGTCACGGTGATGGTGTTTCTTTGCGCAATTTCGAGGCTGGTTCATGCAAGTATCTGCATGTATCAAGCAAGCGTAGGGTAAACTTTCCGATGCTGTGGGTAGTAGTAGGTAGAAGCAGTTGTGCTAGCAGCTGTGGGGTCTTCAAGAGGCGTTCTCTAATGAGGATGATGTATGATGGTAGAACGGGCTGTGTTCATGCAGTTGCAGTTATAGCACTCCACAAAGGGATCACCTGGTAGTGCCTGGGAGTTTATATGGATATAGGGAAATGGGGCCCTTGTAATGACGACCCCCCCCCCTAAGCAATGAGATGAATGAGGAACAATCCCGGAGATGGCTTAGGTAGATCCGTTGTCAATATTGACAGGACCGACGTGTCTCTCTTCGTTTGCTGTCCTGTGATCTGCCCAGGCTGTTTCCTATCCAGTTCTATCGCGTCTGTCGTAGGTTCTGGAATCCGGATAGGGCAAACGGGCTTACGCTTGGAGAAATGGAGGGATATGGAAGGATGTCCGGTTACATACAAAGGAGAAGGGTGGTGGGCTTTGCTCTGAGTCGAGTTGGGTCCAAAGCCTTTATGCCCAGGCACATTCGGTTTCCGATTGGCCAACTGAGCGAATTTGTATTTCGTCTGAAGCAGGTTGTTTGCCGCAAGGGGGGGCGGAGAAAAAAAACAAAAAGTGGGCAGATGAGGGAGTGGAGTGGAGGCTTATGGAGCTAGGAGAATTCTTGCTTAGTCCTATGCCGGAGATGGATGGAGAATATGATAGCTTTAGAGGAAAGTAATGGGGGGTGGGCTAGGGCAAAGCCGGAGCCACAAGCACACAAGTGACTAGAGGATTAGGACTAGAAGTCAGATTTTGTTCTGCAGGAGCAGCCCAGGGAAAGACGCCAACATATACAGAAGCCGGGGTGCAGGCAGATAAAAATACTCGAGTAAAGAGAAGACGAAATGAGAATTGTGGTAGTCATCCTCAAATCGTCAAGCGTTTTTCAGGGATCGGGGCAGTGGTGGGGGGAGAGGGGGGGGGTGCGCAGAAGAGTGTGAGTGGAAGGGGACCAGGGAGTGGGTGGAGAAGAGCGAGATGGAGGCCGGGGGGGCGGACTGGGGGGTGGGGGGGGAAACCTTCGGGGGATTGGTTAGAGGGAAAGAAAGCACAGGAACAAGCAAAAAGGGACGGAGGTAGTTGCGAGCTTGCGATGAGATGGGTAGATGGCGTAAATGACGATGAGATGGGCGGGATCATCAGTGCTCCCGCAATGAACAGCATAAGAAGGGTGGAAAGGAACAGCAACAGCTGTGCGGGAAAACTTGTCACCAATATTTTTCCAATGAATAGCCAAAAAACGATTAACTGCAGGCACAGCAAAATACCGATAGCAAACAGAGCCATAGCCCCGGACGAGGGGGTGAAGTAATTCGATGGTACCAATGGACCAAAAAAAGATCGACGGCCCAGAGAGTCGGGGGTCGACCATCCCACGACGCTGGAGAGCTCCGGCACAGAAAAAAGAAACATGGCCAAACCAATACCCAACCAAACCATATCACCTTAATCCAAGAGCTGGATAGATAGGGTAGACAGACAAGCTGGTGCCATCATTTTCCCCACCATCACCACTGGGTGGCGGTAGACAGATGTCTAATGTATGTATGTCTGGTCACTATACGGCAATTCTTTATTTTCTTGATACCGATATTGTTATTCTCCTTCCTTCCTTTTTTTATCTTTTCCTTTTTCTTCTTTTTTCCCCTCCCTCAAGGGAAAATTTGGAACCATATAGATTTGAACAGATACGGACACACAACCTCTCATGCCCGTTTTGCTGTCAAGAAGTGCTTATGGCTATGATGCACACTGCCCATACTGCCACTGGTGTCCTGACATTGTATTATAGGTGTCGTGCATCTAAAATGTGAACTTTTGTGTGTCCGTGGTGAGAGGGAGTGCAGTGCCATAAGGTACGTGTGCGTGTGTGCCTGTGTGTGGGCGAGTGTTTAAGTGTGCGCGTGCACGCGTGAGTGAGTGAGTGAGTGAATGAATGGATGGATGGATGGATGAATAGGTGAGTTTGTGCATTGTACTCTCCAGGACACGAGAGGAGTGGTATTCTCGGAGTGTGGGTGGGTTGTGAGTAGAATACTGTATACCTTCCCGCTCTCAAGCCTCGCCTCGACTCCTCCTCCGTCTCACATCATGCACCCG
The DNA here is from genome assembly GCF_000151645.1 of Tuber melanosporum. Classification (NCBI taxonomy): domain Eukaryota; kingdom Fungi; phylum Ascomycota; class Pezizomycetes; order Pezizales; family Tuberaceae; genus Tuber; species Tuber melanosporum. Next base: position 516,958 of record NW_003298841.1, on the reverse strand, counting down.
AGGGAAAGGTTCAGGCCAAGGCGAGACATGGCGAAGACGGGGAATATCCTTCTTGTACAGGGCTCCATGTGAGCTTCCGCACTCCCATAAAATCCATTTCCTCTATTTTATTTTATTTTTCTTCCGCCAAAAATCTGATCAAAAAATAAAATAAAATAATAATAATAATTCACCTTTTTTCCGGTTAGCCCTTCCTTCAGATCATGACGCAAGCAGAGAATATTGTCTGCCTGCGTGCCCGACCAATTCGGTTGTTCCCTATCAGCTTCGCTGGAGAATAGCCTAACAACTCCCATCGGTACCTTGGTCGGTCAGTCTATGGTAAGTTAGAGAAGTGTGATGAGATGCCCGATGGAAATAGCATGGAGGTTGTGGTGCTGCACTGCACTGTATCATGCTGGTATAATATTGTACTAGTACCGTGTACTCCAACAAGCAAAAAAGGTACTGCGGCACTAGTACTGGTGGTCGTTCCATAGACAACGTGGCACAATACAGAAAAGGTCAAGAGTTGGATGCAGGGCTCCCACATCCCCTGTGTTGGTCCCGACTGAAAAGAGGCCAGGTGTAACATAACACACCACCTCTCACTCGACCTCAGCCGTATCATATGGAGCCTCATCGACCGTAGCGCAGACTCCGTAGTATCATAATAAATTCTTCTTTCCTTTACCATGCAACACACCGGGAGATCTTTAATTCCGAAGTCCGCCAGACAACATGCAGAATTCCGCCCTCCGCCCTCCGCCCTGCCCGCCTCATGCCAATCCTAACCCAAGCCAATCCATCCTATTTCATCCCACCCCTCCCCCCGAGCAAGCCCCGCCAATCTCTTTTGATTCCATTTTTACAGCATGATACCAAGAAGTCTAAACTACGGTATCGTCTCTAGCACTATTCGAGCGGTACCCTTTTTTCCTCACACGCCTCAGAAAATGAGGATACCAATAGCGGTATTCCGACCGACAAACGACTTACAAACCAATCTCCAATCCATCGTCACAAAACTTCCTATACCAAACTCACCTGACCTCTCTCTCTCTTCCTACTCGTTTGCTACTTTCCTTCTTCCTTCTTACTTTTTCACGGATGGTGAGAAAAAGGAAAGAAAAAGAAAAAAAGAATATCATGGCCCCCTCAAAACAAAATTCCCGTAGCGGTGCCCGTGAATTGATGGAGAGCAAGCCATCGCTCGCTGCGAGCTTCCTTGATGACCTTAGCCTTAATTGCGACAGTGATCTTGAAACGTGTGGCGCGCCTAAGAGGCTGGTCGTAAATCAAATGATTGCGCTCTGGATCGTCTGATTTGTGCGCTCCGCCAAGGACGGATCGGGATGATGATGAGAAGAAAATTAAAACTCGGTGGAGAAATGGACAAGCCACCGACACAGGCATCAGTGCAGCACCGGCCAGACCAGCACCTGTCCTCTATGGGGGGGTCCACTCCCCGCAGTCCGCTTTTCCCGCTGCTGTATGATACTGGTACTTCAATCTGGCGGCTCACTCTGAACAACTCCGAAGCTCGAATAACGGTAGCTCGTTGTTGGGGCGTGGCACCAAATTTGCTGGTATGATATTATCATATCATACCGTATCAGATTATAACCTCCTCCGCGGGCCTCTAGAAAGAAAGGTTGTTAATTTATAGTACCGGTACCACGCGGGAGAAGTTTCCTGGCCTAAGGGGAAAAGGGTTGATTTCTAGCCGGGCTGAGTACAGTACTCGTACAGTACCGTACTCGAGTACCGGTACTTGTATGGTGCCGGCACCTTTGGAATCAACCCTCAAGACAACCAAATTCTTCCCCAACAACAGCATCGCATGCCATCATCTTACTTATTCCTTCGGTATAGTGATCCTAGATCATGCAAAGAAGACATTTGTAAAGTAGATTTCATTCTAGAGCTATTGTTCTTTCTTTAATAGCTCTTAAAATTGAGGCAAAATTTGGGTGGAGCCGGGAAAAAAGGGTTTTGGCTAAGTGATATCCCAATATATTGCCTAAAGGAGTAAGGTCACCAATACCAAATTACAATATGTGGGAACTAGCGCACTGACTCTGGATGGCACTGCGGTAAGGTAGATTCTAAGGTGCCGGCGCCATAATACAAGTAACATCCTGCCTGCTCACGTTCTCCCTTCTCGCTTCAGGACCCGAATGATGCCCCCTCTCGTGTGCGACACCAATACCTTAGGCTTTTGCCTTTTTCAATTAATTGTTTAATTGGTTAACAACACAGGGCGAGATTCAGGAGGAGTGCGCATGAATTTTTCCCCCTCACCCAGCTTGAATTCTATTGTTCTATTGTGCCCCATACCTCTCGCTCCGACCACGGTACCTATATCATGATCACATCCTATCCTATCCTACCCTATCCAATCCTATCTCATCCTATCATACATTTACCGTACTGCAGTCTCTTGACTCCCGGCACTCGCTCTAAAACTATCGTTTGTACAATACAATACTGTGCTCGTACAAGTACCTAAATTGAATTTGGTCTCCAGCATATAGGGAAGATCCGTTCCCCTGTGTTACGTTAGACCGGTAGACCGAGTTACGACAGGCCGTTGTCGCAAAGACGTCCGATCACAAGCTGAAGTTGGTGTTCTGGAAAGCATCTCTTGAGTTCTTTAATTTCCGAACCATGGACCCTGGCAAGCCTTCCCAGCATGCGGAGTCCCTTTAACAACACGGAATTGCGGATTAATACCTCTCGTCACCGTTACCGGCACTAGTTTCCGTCATTTAGAACTTTTGACCGCGGGTCATGAAACTCCTCCAGTCCAACCAGAACATGGTGCCTTCTTTTCGCTCATATGTAAGCACGGCACACCAGTCGGTTGTTTTCCACATTTCACGCTAGAAGCATCAGAGAAGCAATGGAAGGCATCCTCCCTCACCCTCTCTCTCTACACTACCGTATACTCCTACTGATATCATAATATACAGTACCACCCATTCACCCTCGAGCACTGTACACCTACTGCGCGCAGGACATATCATACTTACATGAGAGAACCGGTAGGTAGGGAAATTGGATTGACACCGGCAGAGTTCCGATGTTAAGCCGCTTCTCCCGCCACTGCTCTCACCCTTGTCCTCCGAAGGGAGCATCGCATGACTTTCCCTCTCAAATTCTCGCGAGCTGACTACCAGTATATTTTGCTTTTTCCCATTTCCTTTTCCATTTTTCCCATTTTTCCCATTTTTCCCATTTTTCCCAACGGTCTTCGTCGGCCCCATCGGCACTTGATATGGTGCAACCCTGGTTTGTAAACCTCGTCTCATGTTTCCAACGGCGGTCGATTCGTTTCGATCCCACACATTCTACTTCCGCTATGTCTGAAACTACTTTTGTAGTGGAGGATGAGGGGAAACTGCAGGCTATGCTCAGAACTCTTGTCAATCAATTGATCGTTCTGGGGCTCCGCTCACCATTTCCTATCATGCTTTTGCGCATTGGGTGTGACACAGTACCGTACCCGAGGTAAACGATAGGGTACCCCAACATTGTTGAGGGCAACGAAGCGCAAAAGCAGCAGAACAACTCGTGCTCTCCGATTCCCGGTGTTGGCGTCTTTTTTACCGGATCTACAGGTGTTGGGTTATGGCAGAGAAATGCCAATATACCCGTGGCTGGGAGTAGATATTGGAATTATGGTGTAGGCCTCGGCTCACTCGCACTCTACATTTTTTTTCCTTCTCCTTTCCCCTCCACTTTTTTTCTGACCTTCTCTTTCCAGAGTTTACTGCAATTGAACACTTGCGATTTCAATGTCCTGCCCGGTATTAAGCAATTCAAGAATCCATTCACCAATGGATAATCGCCGATTTGTAGGGCGTAAGATAAGTTAAGTTGTGTCACGGGGGGTTTCCACATCTCTCAAACAGTAGGGACAAGGATGGATCGCACCCCATACATAATATCTTCTTCCTACATACCGTACTGTACATGTACTGTACCTCCATACTTGCCTGGCTTCATACATTTAGTACGGTACCGGTATCTACATTTGCACACCCACACCCGCACGCACGCACATGCACCCCCACACCCGCGCGAACGGAAATCAGTTCAAGTTCCAAATTGAGTTTCAAATTTCCCTTAAACCCAGCCCTTTCCTTCCCTCCCTCTCTCCCTATCGTACTCTTTCAGATTTGACGGTGAATCTTTGTACCGGCAACGGTAGTTACTGGTATTGACGCGAGATTACAAAGCGCCAAGTACCCTTTTCGCATATTGATGATAAAAGCCAACTGTCTAGAGCATGGCTTTAGGGTGGTATCGCATCGGGTTTAGAAGTCATATTAGGCGGGGAAACCGAGACAACCCTAAATACCTGAGAACTACTTGTACTTGTATTCTCCGGACACTTGCTCTAGACCATGATAATATACGGTACTGCGCATGATAGCCTAGCGCGAGATACTAGGGAATGATAATATGAGACATACTATACTCGAGTACCGGTACGTGCGAGTACCGTAGAGGTGTCTTATATCGTCGGTGGCTTGTAACCTTTTCAGGTTTCGCTAAGGGGGAGTTTACGAAAAGTTCCATTGGTTGCGGTTGAACCCTCGGCCGGGTCGCGGGTGAAGATGAGAGGGAGCAATGAAAGAAAAGGAAAAAAAAAAAAAAAAAAGCAAAGCAAAGCAAACCATCAGGATATCATTTTACACAGACAAAAAAACAAAACTTTCTGGACTGACTGAAATTCCGGCGGGACAGATTAACCGAACGAGTGATACATTGTGCGTCATTCACCGGAACTTTTCGGTGTTCGGATCCGCTCCTTCTTTGATTCGAACCCTACCGGTACGCACCGCAAAAGCTTTCGGCGACAACTCAGGGCCGATTTCACATTTTGTGCGGTATCTTGTAGCGAGAACGAAAGCGAATGAGCTTGCCATCTCCTTTTTTCCCATCTTTTATTTTATTGTTTTTTTTTTTACAGTGATTTGTGTATGGCCATGTTCGGGGCGGGCGGGGGGGAGGGGCCCACTGCCTTATGATATTCGGAACGAATACGGCTCAAGGAGAACACATCGGTTCAGCAAATCGAAGGAGGCCCTTAGCATTTCCTATTATGGCACTCGAGTATCATTTGTTCTTCCAATTCAAGACCATTCAGCTTTTTTATGGAACCCCGTGACATCCGCACGTAGCACCCGGACGCCGACCAGCAAACTACCGGGTCAGAACAGAGGATGGGGTGGCCCCTGTGCGAATACTCGAGTACCTTAAGGTTTTAGACGTCCTTCAAGGCGTTCCATATGATGGAGGACTCCCTGGAGACACATATCATATTTTGGCTTACTGGGTGGTAGGTTAATTTGGGTTCCCCGGCTGGGTCTCCAATTAATAGCCGGTTAACATATGATCTGGGCATGATAATCGGTAGTATATCAACCATGAACAGTTGGGAGCAACATTTCCGATAACTGCCTTTTTTTAAAAAAAATAAAAATAAAAATAAAAAAAGAAAAGAAAAGAAACCCCCCCCGAATCGCTCAATCAAAACTTCATATTTATTAGATTCGCTTATATTGCCTTATCCCCCGGCTTCTGGTCTATGATATAGCTTTTATATTTGGCAGGTGTTCAGGAGTCTTCGTGATTCAAAGTTGGGTGGTCTTGAGGCCCCGAAGCAGGTGGTTCAAGGAGTCCCCCCACCATATGCATATGATGGATTGCCACCAATCAGCTCTCTTGAGCGACCTTTTGAGCACGATGGGAGGACCAAGCGCGTCTCATCGTCCCATCATTCAAGATCACTCGATACATCGCTGGGGTGATAGCGGCTTCGCTATTATGGAGTCAGTCACCTTTTGGCGGAATGGATCCCCATTTGTCAGGTCTGGCCAGCTTCACGGTCGGAGCGGGTGAGGTCAAAGAACACCAATCTAGGGGTAGATGTGCGTCTGTTCTCTTCCTCCCGGTATTCACTGGAGTTGGTGTCATGTCTGAGTTCTTTTTCGGGGCCGATGCGTTGCTTCGGTTCCTGTATGGAGTCTGACAGACTGACGCGACCTTTTTTTTTTTTTTCCCCTCTCACCTCCATCTGGATCATAAAAACTTTGAATAATTGGAGGGTGTGCTATGTAGTCCAAAATTCCCTTCTCTGGAAAGGAGGGAAAAAAAACACAGCAAAAACACAGCCCCTTTCTTCCCCCTCCCGAGATAGAAGAATATTTTTGCTCGACCTTACTTACTGGGAGGAAAGCCCAACGACATAACGCACCGTCCAATTGTTCAAGTTTTTACGGTAGTTCGATGGACAAGACTCTTGATTTGATAATGGTACCAGTAATGATAATAATATCATCCGTTCCAGACCGGCCCACCGACCCTCTCTCACTTCAGTCCGGAAAAGTGCGCTAGCTTGTGAGGCTCATCTTGCAAAATCCAGAAGTAACCAGTGAGTGGTGTTGGGGCCTTTGAGATATATCATACCATGCAGGATTTCTATCATTAGATGTGCGTTGTCGGAATGTGGTTTTAGGTTAGCTATGATAGGCTTTGTTACAGCACTAGTATGTAGGATGGTTTCAAAAGATTCTTCTTCTGGAACCTATGTGTAAGCGTTTTCTACTCGTATGGTATGATGTGATAATAAATATTTTATAATACGAGTATCGAGAATGGTATGATATAATATCGTGGGGCTGGTTGGACTAGAGTACGCAGCTGTGCCTCGGAGGTTTAGACTACCGTATCGAAGTAATAGGGCAACTAGGATTTCTATCTCTGTGCCATGCCAAGACTTCCCCAGCTGACAACTCCATTATAATCAGCCCTTCCATTACCGGTATCATATCATACCATTGACTGCTGATTAGTCAGACGCGGACCACCAACATTTCACTTTCTACCCCTCCCTTCTGCCTCTTCGATCCCCCCCCCCACCTTTTTTTCTTGCTGAGGTTTCTCCTTGAAGCAAACTTGTCAACCACACAACCACTGACTGCATCTCATTGTTTTCCCCACACATACTGCATATCATTCCAGACAGAATGCCCTTCGGAAAAATCTATTCCTATCCTGTGAGTTGCCGTCATTCTCTGCCGCGTTCTTTGTTCTTGAGATCTCTCTTTTTTTTTTTTTTGCTGGATGCATTTTTTGCGCTGAGTCATTGGCTAATTCGAAGAATGTATATATATGTATATCGTAGAAAAACCCTCGCACTACGGCGCTTTTGGCTGTTGCTAAGGAGAATGGACTCGAAATCGAGATCGTTCACGAGGAGCCTGATAAGGGTGTGAGTGCTGAGTACCTCAAGCTCAACCCTCTCGGAAAGGTTCCCACTTTCCAGGGCGATGATGGATTCGTTCTGTCTGAGTGCATTGCTATTGCCGTTTACCGTGAGTGCTGCGTCTTGCTCATGTACCGTTTTGGGGATGGGTCCTTCGGATCTATCGAGAAGTGCTGGAATACGTTCCTTGCATTACCGATGATAAGGTGCCCTCTATGGTTGTGGGCTGTGCTTACGAGTGTTGTTATAGTTACCGCCCAGAACGAGAAGACCACTCTGTTGGGAAAGACTAAGCAGGACTATGTGTCAATTCTGAAGTGGATGTCTTTTGCCAATAGTGAACTTCTGCCAAATCTCGGAGGCTGGTTCCGTCCCTTGACTGGGCGCGCCCAATATAATAAGAAGAACGTTGATACTGCTCAGGCTGGTACCCTCAAGGTCGTTGGTGCCCTCGAGAAGCATCTCCTTACTCAGACTTTCTTGGTTGGCGAGAGGCTTACCCTTGCTGATTTGTTTGCTACCTCGATTATTGCTCGCGGGTTCCAATATGTAAGTTTGGCACAAATTGGATCCCCGGCAGCTCAACAACATCTAATTCGAAGTTACAGGTCTTTGACAAGGAGTTCCGCAAAGAGTATCCCAATGTCACCCGTTGGTATGAGCTGGTTCACAACCAGCCGATCTACACTTCTGTCGCCGGCGAGCTTGAGTTCATCGATGAGGCTGTCAAGTACACCCCTCCCAAGAAGGAGCCGAAGAAGCAGGAACCAAAGAAAGAGGTTCCTAAGACTGCCCCTAAGCCCAAGGCTGAAGAGGAGGAGGAGGAGGAGGATAAGCCCGCGCCCAAGCCCAAGCACCCCTTGGAGGCTTTGGGAAGGTCTACTTTTGTTCTGGACGACTGGAAGAGGATGTATTCTAACTCTGAGACCCCTGAGGCCCTTGCCTGGTTCTGGGAGAATGCCAATCTGGAGGAGTATTCTCTCTGGAGGGTCAACTATAAGTACAACACTGAGTTGACTCAGATCTTTATGTCTAGCAACTTGATTGGGTTAGCTCTGCTCTCGGATCTCGGATGCCCATTTTAGCATAGCACTGATGCGGTTGTTTTTAGTGGTTTCTTCAACCGCCTGGAGGCCTCCCGTAAGTACATCTTTGGATCTGCTAGCGTGTACGGCGTATCCGGGGACTCTGCCATCTCTGGGTCCTTTGTGATCCGCGGACAGGAGGGCCCTCCTGCTTTCGATGTGGTAAGTGATACCAGCCATCCAATTCATGGATCAAGCCTGACGCTAATTTCTACGTTAGGCACCTGACTGGGAGAGCTACGAGTACACCAAGCTCGACCCTAGTAACCCTGATGACAAGAAGTTCGTTGAGGACACTTGGAGCTGGGAGCGCCCTGTCACCGTTGATGGCAAGGTTAGTACTATCTTTCACATGATGTGGTTTCTCTTTTTTTTTAGAAAGAATTTGAAATAGTAATCTGACACTAACTAATTTCGTCATGGGCAGAGCTTTGACTGGGCTGATGGGAAGGTCTTCAAGTAGGGCCTGGAGGGCTGATGGGGGGCTTGGGATTCTTCTTCTGGGCGAACTAATTAGATAATTAGTGTTCTTGAGCAATTCTATCAAAAATAAAATAAAATTCCTCGATTATGGTGGTTTGGGATTGTAGGTCTTGTTTCCTCTTGGTCTTCGCTTGTACGCTAGGGCGACGGAGTCCCTGCACTCGCTGCCGCGGCAATGTCGATTCTCCAAAGGAGGAAAAAAAGGGAAAAGCAGAAAAAGAGAAAAAGAAAAGAAAAAAAGAGTGGGGCAGACCCAAGACATGCCATGAGATACGAACTGAGGACACCCACCGAGCGAGATCTTATGATTCATATGTTAGACAAACCCAAGTCAGTCAGTCACTCGGAAACACTTTACCCAGGCGATCGGTATGGCGATCAAGCCCCGGAGCGCCGGCCCCGGGAATTCTTAAAGGGGATTGTATCGCCGACATTTATGAGATTTATCCGCATCATATCATGTCATGTTGTGTAATGTCGTTATAGTACTGTAATTGACATTCGGGGGAGGCACAAGGGCTCGTGCTTAGTTTCCCCGAGGGATTTGTTTTTGAAAAGGGCCTTTTGTTTTTCTCTCTTATCCGGGTGACAGTGGAACCTCTGTGGTTACCTATGGTTGGCAGCTCACTACGCTTGACGTGGGGCAGCTCGAGGGCGCTTTCTGAGGCATTGGCACTCGAGTATGTATCATAGTATTATATTATTGGTGCTGTATAATCTTAGCGTGGCAGGATAAAATTACTCAAAAACCTTTTTTTTTTCTTGCCCCAAACATTTTGACCTCTAAACTTACGCAGGCTAAACCGGCCAGAAAATAATATCGGCAACCCCAAAAAAGGAAGAAAGAAGAGAGAGAAAAAGCAACAATCCGACAATACGAATGAGGGAAATAATCACCCCGGGTATCCCAAATTTAAAACAAAACCCACCATCCCCTCCCGTGGGAGGGGGGGAGGAAGCCTACCAAAACAACCTCGCATGCAAAACATTCACAGCCCCAACGGCAGCCTCCTCCCTGACCACGCACGAGATGCCAATCTCACTGGCGCCCTGGGAGATCATCTCAACGTTAATCCCGGCCTCGGCCAGCGCAGAAAACATCCGTCCGGCGACGCCGACCATGTGCTTCATGTGGCGACCAACCAGTGATACAATGCACAGTCCACCGCGCGCCTCGACGATACCGTAGGTCTCCAGCGCTTCCACCGCAGCAGCGATGGTGTGTGGGGATGTGCTGAGCAGGGCTAGTGATACGTGCACTTCCGAAGTGCTGATGAGGTCGATGGCGAGTTCGTGCTGGTCGAGGATTTGGAAGACACTGGCGAGGAAGCCGTGGGAGAGGGATTTGCGGTTGGAGTGGATTGTGAGGAGGTGGATGTTTTTCTTCATTGTTACCGCTGTTGGGAGTTTCTTTCCCTCCTTCTCTTCTCCTTCGAGGTATTCGTCGTCATCGTCCTCGCCGTCCGAGACGGGGGGTGTTAGTGCCAGGGGACAGGTCTTGATGGGCTTTTTGGCGCAGATGATGGTCCCCAAACCGCTTGGTTTCCAGACGTTTAGTATGCGTACGGGGATCCCGACGGCGACTACCTGTTCCATGGTTAGTGGGTGAAGGACTTCGCTCCCGTAGTACGTCAATTCCGCTGCTTCCTCCGGCGTGACGAAGGGGACTAATCTCGCCGCCGGGACCTTCCGTGGGTCTGCGGTGAAGATGCCGTCTACTTCTTTCCATATCTGCAATTCCTGCGCTTTCACTGAAACACTGAGGAGGGCTGCACAGAGATCGGTATACCCCCGTCCGATAGTGGTCAGGAGACTTCCGGGGACGGGTGAGAAGAAGCCTGTTATTACGGGGACTTTATGAGCGGGGAGGGAGCGGATGTGGAATTCCAAGGCGGTGGTTAGGGTTTCATAGAAGGGTGGGGTCAGGGCTCTGCTGCTGGCAGTGTATGTGGGGAGGTGGTAGGCTGGGAGGATGTTTTCCAGCGAGATATATTCTGCATCGATGCCCTGCATGTATGTTTGTTAGTAAAGTTAAGGTTTGGTATTATTGGTTTCGGGTGGGAGGAAGGAAGGTATCATAGGAAGGGATGGACATGCCCGATCCCGCAGTACCGCCGTCATGAACATGCAACTTAGCTTTTCACCAGTACCGACGATAACGTCTTTCGACTTCGGGCTAATTTCATTGATGACCTATCCTCGCCTTCGTCAACCCTCCAATCCCCTATCAATTGCATAGGGAAACAAATGGGTAATAAGTAAGGATACCTGCGCAGCCCCCAAAAAACCTCTCAAACCCTCACACTCCCTCTCCACCCCCGCCCTAAGTTCATCAAATATCGCTCGGGACCTAACAAGATCCCTGGCCGCTGCGATGTGCGCTTCCTGGATGCCGTCGATAATAGCCACCCACTTGGTCGACTCCGGGTTTATAGCTTCTTCCGCTGCCCGCAATAGCCTGGTTTATATTAGCTTGCTTTGATGAATTTCAATTAATGGCCGGACAAGTGGGTGGTGGTGTGACCCACCGATTGGTCGTGCCGAGCTCTTTGCACTCGGTACTCCTTGCCGAACAAACTATTGCTACGCGGTTTGTTGGCAGATACTTTCTACTTCTAATTAGCCCTCTTGTTCCTTAGCGAGTTGGGACTGAGTAAGCACGCAGAACATACTTAACGACCTCCACAACCCCCAACGGCAACTTCCCCACGCTCGTTCCACCAAACTTCTGCACAAGCCATGGGAGCTTTGGATTGTTAGTTTGTAGAAGCATTGGATTAGTCCTGGCGGACAAGGGCGACGAGGGCGGTGACGGCGGTTGTTCTATCGTCATTTCCCCTATTGTCGTGGTTGTGTCTAACTGCACTTGAGTGTCTATGAAGAATTGCTGGCTGGGTGAGGGGGCTGCTGTGTATATATCAACTCTACCGCACTTGTACGGCTTGCTCTCCCCAAGCCGCGGCCAGCCCGTAAGTAGGTGCCCTGTCTTTGGCTCCTGGCACGTACGGAATTACTCCAAACGAACGAACGAACGAACCAGCGAGGTATGGTACTGGCAAACGAGCTCGAAAGCCGGAATGTACAAATAGGGTATTGTGCCTTTATGTTGGTATGGTAGTAGGTAATGACTTCCTGTCATAGGCCAAAACAAAAAAGGAATGAATGAGGACAGAAAGAAAAGGAAAAGAGACGGGGTCGAACCCTCTTTAAACATCCCCAGTTCGGGCAGTGATGTCAGGTCAACCCGGCACGCACGCACATATCACAGGAAGAGAGGAAGGAAGAAACTCTCCAGTGACTTTTCCTTCTCAGCCCCATCATAGATCCCTATCTCGCTCGACTTCCAATCAGAATCCAATCCAATCCGGCAATGTCAGCGCCGTTTCCCTTCGTCCTAGTGAACCAACGGGAGTGCCGGTGCTATCCTTTGTCGGTATCCCTATCCCTGCCCATAATGGATAAGGCGGCCTCGGCCTACTAGGTAGTAGACCCATTTCCTGAACTGGCAATAGCGGATGTCGCATTGTAAGGCTGGATGAAGATAAAAAGAAAAAAATGACAGACAGAAAAAAGGGCTTCGTGGGGCATCACGCCATCTCCCGTGACTGCTTGCCAGCTGTACAAGTGTGAATCCCCTAGTGAGTGTACGATACGAGTACAGTGCTCAAGGCTTTGCCGGTGAGATTTAGGGTGTTGGGTTGGATTGAAGGCCTCACAATGAGCGAAGGGATACAGTAGACTATCCGGCCGAAAGGAGAAATGAAGTGAATGAGGCTCTATCAGTAGCATACATCACGAAACAGAACAAACTGGGGGAATTGTGGAGAGAAGAGAAATAATAAAAAAACTCCGCTACAATGTGACTTGATTTCTTTTTCATTTTTTGCGCAACAGGGCAAAAGTAATGACCCCCCTTCCACTCTGCTTAACATGTTACAAAATGTCTCTGGTATCGGAGAGTGCTGTTCGTCCTCGAATAACATATCATTGTGCAACCTGATCTGTCGGCCCCATAAGCTAAGCGAGCCAAACAAGCAAACAAGCAAACAAATAGGCTACTAATTCGGTAGCACTATCGTATTAACTCGAGTTATCAACTATCTCCGCCAAGCTCCCTAATCTCAGTGTTCTGAAACAAAAAACCCTTAAGAAGGATTAGTATTTCCTCACACAGTAATGACTCAGTTTACTGACGGTTGGATCCTATTACTGATATTCGCAATTCTATTAACCTTTCAAACTAGACCAAACTTGGGCTGATTCCAGGATTGACAGAGATCAGAGACCTAGCGGAGATAGTGGATAACTCGAGTTAATACAATAGTAGTAATGCCTCCAAGCATCCCATCTCATCCCATCTCAGGTAATGCTAGCCAGCCAGACCAACTATAGACCCCCACATCTTATTTACGCATCCAAGGTTCCGGGTAATGGGAATATAACGCCCACTCAACTCGATCCAACTCATAGACAATTGTGGGGGAAAGGGAAAGAAATTGCAGGGGATACAGGAAAAAAAAAGTGTTAGAGAATAAGAAGGAAAAAATATTTGGAGAAATGGTAATTGATCTCAAGGAAGGAAAAAGAGGAAAAAGAGGAAAAAAAAAAAACCGATCCCAAGATTACGGTGCGTTCTAGACTCTCCAAGCCACCTTATTCCCCGCGTTTTCCGTATCAAGTGATTACCAACTCTCCTGCCTAGGGCGAGCACGCAATAGCGACTAAGAAGAGGAGAAAAGAGAAAAAAAAAAAAAAAAAAAAAAAAAAGGGTGACAAAAAGAGCGTGGAGAAGAGGAAGCAAAGATTGAGGAACAATATGAAGTGTTATCGGCGATAGATATTGTTGACAGGTTCCTCCCGGTGACGGTCCCGACTGGAACTTCGTCGTTGGATGCCACCTCCACCTCCACCACCTGGGCCTCCACCCCCGCCTCCATTGTAACCCCGATCATGTCCTCTATCCCTGCGATCACCTCTATCGCCTCTGTCACCACGGTCCCTATCACCTCTATCCCGGTCGCTCCGATCCCAGTCCCTACTCCTATTATTACCGCGACGGTCATCTGGCCCCCCACCTCCGTAAGATGGTATATAGGTATCAACATTGCCGCCTCCGTTACCCCGATTGGTCCTGAGAGGGGGACCTCTGGGCTCCCTATCCATGTGTCCGGCCTGGGGCGGTCGAGGCGGTAATCCTAACTCGCGATGATCCAACCCCCCAGGACGACTCCATTGTCGATGATCTGGAGCTGGCCGATGCCCTGGCAGGACCCGGCTATCATGGGGTGGCATCCGGTTATCGTGCTGGCGCCCGTAACGCTGACTTCCACCGTTTACCCATGGCTCGTTGTTTGGGCGACCCCCCCGACTAGGCCCCGCCCCGGTACCGTTTGCCCATGGTACCTCACCGGCCCTTCCATTCCACCCCCCGGCCCCATCCTGACCAATGCCAACGGTACCACCTGCGGGTGCAGGTGGGAGATGCGCTTTCTGATGGCGAAACTTTTTCCTATCAAGTTCGTGACTATCTTCAAAAGATGGCAAATCGCTTGGCTTCGCTGGAAGGGGATCCGTGGTAAAGTACTCATGTTTAAGAGCATCCATGGCATTAATCCGTCTCTGAGGATCGAGCTTCAGCAGTTGCGACAACAACGATACACCCGCGCTACCCATTCTGATAAGAAATTAGCCCTAGTCACTAATAACGCTGGCCTGGGGAGGTCTTACGAGCTATAATGCCCCTCCAATGTTCGTTGAAATGGGCCAAACGACTTCACCCCCTCACAACCGGGCAACCTATCAAACCCGGGCATATTCTTCTGGGTAGGCGACCCGCAAAGTTGGAAGATCTTGACCACCTGGTCCATATCGGTATTCCCCTGGAGTATCGGTCTGCCTCTATACATTTCCGCAAAAACGCATCTATGGGGCCGACGGTTAGACATTCCGGAATAAGCAAACTAGGAGGAAAACAAAGATCATACCCAACTCCCCACAAATCGATCGCTGAAGTGTACTTTCGCTCGCCCAGGAGTAACTCAGGCGGCCGATACCAACGAGTAACAACGCAGTTAGTGTAGTCTCTCTCAGCGACGCCGCCGCCACCGCCAGGCACAGGAACTGGCTCTTCAAATTTCCTTGCTAAACCGAAATCGGCAATTTGCAATATCCCTCTGTTGTCGATAAGCAAGTTTGCCGCTGTTCGAAAACCGGGTTAGAACTTGCGCCCGCGGGGGGAACAGCCGAGAAAAACAAGATCGGGTCCATTTCAAACTAACCTTTCATATCGCGATGTAAAATGTTATTCTAGCCATCCCCAAGAGTCAGCCCAGATTCCCCGGCGCACATCTTCGGATTTCCGAAAGGTTCAAAACAAATACCTGGTGAAGGTATTTTGTCCCCTCCAACAATTGAATCATATAGCACTTAATCTGCGGCTCACTAAACGTGACATCCGGATTCTCCAGCAAGCCAGCCAAGTCATGATGCATATAAGGAAAGACCATGTAAAGAGTCCCTCTGGTAGCCGGTCCGCGCTCCTCTGCAAAAATAACAGCGCAAAAGAGAAAAGAATCGATGCGTCAGCCATTGCAATTGGTAGCGATTAGCGGAGGAGAAAAAAGTTTTCGCATGAGTGAATGGGTGAATCTCGTACTCTTACGTTCGACCGCCATTTCCATTAATGGTATAATATTCTTGTGCGAAAGCGCCTTGAGAATCTTGATCTCGCGCAGGGAGGTAATCGGGAACTTTTTTTCGTGAAGAATGAAAACACCATATTAGCAACCGTAGGCCCCCCCGCGAGGAAGAAAAAAAAAACCCCCGCATAAAGAACCACATCGCGAATGAGCGAGCGGGCAGGCGTGATAACAGCTGAGGAACGAAATATTGAAAGGAAAGAGAGGGGGAAAGAGAGGAGGAAAGAGACTCACCCCATCCTCCTTAGCGTTATGCATCAAAATCTTCTTCAAGGCAACCAGAGCGCCGGTAGATCTATGTCGAGCCTTATGTACTTCCCTAGAACGCCGGATCATCATTATCGTTAAACCCCCTCTCTCCCTTCCCGCCCAATCCAGCAACCCATTCACTCCTCTCCGGGCAACAGCAAACAAACATACCCAAAAGTTCCCTCACCAAGCTTCTCCAATATTTCGTAAGCCTTGATACTGTCGCATCCGCGAAACCTGGGTTTGCCATTCGCGTCGATGCTCAGTGGACGTTTCCGCGGCGGTTCGGAGCTCGAGGGCCCCGGAGAGTTCCTCTTGGTCATCGGAGGCGGGACCGGGGTCGCTGTTGTTTAGGTTGTGGCGGTTTATCTGTGTACAATTAATGCTTCTTCTTCTCTCTGAAACTCTTTTACAGCCTCTGTCTCTTCCCTTCCCGTCACGGCGGGGTTGAATTTTGGGTGTTGGTGGTGATGGTGATAGCGTGGGGGAGGTAGAGCAAGTAAGCAAGGAAAGGTATGATCGAAGAGGCAGGGCAAGGTAGGGTAAGCAGATAGATACGTAGGAAAGGTAAGTGACGGCAAGCGGCGTCACAGTGCAAGTCCAGTATGGACCGTGTGGGTGGGTGGATAGGTTGATTTGACTCTCTCGCGCTCTCTCCCTTTCTCCCTCGAGTTCTGTTTGACTGATCAGGGGGAAGATGGAAGGAACGTGAGGGGAGAAGAGGCGTTGGTTGGCTGGCGGGCGAGTGAGTTTTGTTCCAGCGAGGTGGAGGCGAGAATGGCAAACCCGACGACGGTCGAGCGAAAGCATAGCAGAGCAAACAACCATCTTACTATGGCACGGGTGACAAAGCAAGTTCTGTGGTATGATACTGTATTAGATACAAATTGTCACGAAGCTCGCCAAGAGAAAAAAAGACCACCTGTTCATTGAAAACTGCTGTAAGTTATCATATTATATCTCTCGTCATGATCTTAGCAGATAATTTTCAATCTAAAATGGTTGAGGGCAAAGCAAATCATATATCGTCATCCAACCCTTCTCCCCAGCCTCATAGCCATGATAGTAATAATTATGATAATAATCATAATATCATAATAATATTATCATTGCCAGGTGCGACAAACAACGCTCCGGGAACTGCCCTATGATACAAGAGCAGGTGCCAATGCTGAAGAGACTCATAGCCCTACACAAATTGCCCTGTTAATTGTGTGCCCAAAAGATGCATCCTCCGTCCCTCCTTAACCTTTGGTCTCGTAGCCTCGTAGGCCAAGTAATGGTGTCGGTATCATATCATAATAACATGTTGTATGCACGCTAGTCCTCTATGCTTGTGCTGTGCTCTACTGTACGGTACTCGTAGGTGCCTGCCTCAGCCAATTTGAAATCCCAATTCCCCGAGCAACAAGTAGCCTACAATAAAGACCCCATGACAGCTTGGCTCTTCGTGGTATGATGCCAGATGGTCCTTTTCCCTTTATTTTAAACACTACTGTATGATATGAAATATAGTCTTGGCTTCATTTAGGGCAAGGGGTAAAAGAAAAAAAAAAGTATAATAGTGTTCGTGCAAGAAAGATAAGAGAGAAATACCCCATAAAAAGCATACAAAAACCTAATACAAAAAAACATCCCGAAGAAGAAAAAAGAATACAAGATAATCAAAACCCGTATAGGAAAACAAATTTATACATGGTCACCATCACCATCGCCATCATCATTGTCACGTAAACTCCCATTCTCCCAAACCCCTACCCCCATTATTCATGTTTCTAAACCTTGTGTACTGTTATGCCGTATCAAAAACGAAGAAAGTGAAAAGGTTATAAAGAACAGAAAAGAGAAGAGTCCCCATAATTGAATAGGCAGTCAAGACCAAACCAGGACAAAAGAAACTAGCTTCGGAGGGGAAAGAGAAAAAAGAAAAAGAAAGAACCCCTCTCGAATTCGATGACAATCGTAAAGTTCCATCACTAACTAAAGGAGATGGGGGTGTAGCGAACGCATCGCCGATGCGTAGGGAATAGGAGAATCAGAAGCACAAGGACGGTAGGAACCTTGTAGTTGCACCGAGATCAACGGGTCAGTTGTAAGAAGATCACTTGACATCAGATGCATTCTCGAAGATGGATAGAGGTGAGGAGAAAAGTGGAAGACGAGGGCAAGGGTGAACGGAACATGGTGGGTGAAGGCGAACCGATTACATGATGATGCATTTACCACCATTTGTGGCCTGCGAAGGGTTTTGGGCCTTCTCCACCTCAGCAATCATCAATTCAAATGCTTTGGCCACATTTTCGTTATGCCTAGCAGAGGCCTCGGTCCAGGCACAGTTCCACTGCTGGGTCAAAACCTTCCCTTCCTCGGCCGTGACCTGTCTTTGGATGTGTAGGTCCGACTTGTTCCCGACTACGACGATGGGGACCCAGTCCGCGCCCTGTAGGAGAACACGAAACCAGCATTTAGTAACCAATCACTTCCCATGGAGGTAGCGGGATCCGGATAAGGATAACACACGAGGTGCGTAAGAACTTTGTCTCTAATAATCTTGACCATCTCGAACGACTGTTGAGAGGCAACCGAGTAGACGAGCATATATCCATGAATCCCGATAGAATGGCGAGAGTTGAGAATGCTGTACTCGTCCTGCATCCAGATCTACATCAGCATATGGACAAGGTCAAGGGTCACTCGTGCACATTCAGATTCGCATTTTTTTTATAAAAGAAAATAAAGCGGGAGGAAGAAAAGCAAATAGTGGCTACGGAACTCTTACCTGCCCGGCGGTGTCAATAATCTCAGTCGCATATTCCTGACCCTTGTACTTGATAACCCTCGAAAAGGTATTCTCAATGGTAGGATAATACGACTCGACAAAGTGATTTTCGACGAATTGCACTGTCAACGAGGATTTGCCTATAACGCACACACACGTCCCCTTCAGCCAACCGGGGAAACAAGGTATGTGAAGGGGTGGATTGGGCTTAGAGAGTGGAAAGGGAAACGTACCGACAGCTCTGCTACCCACGATCGCAATTTTTCTTTGTTTGGGATGAGTAGGCATTGTATGTGTCCGAGTATAGTAGATTTATGAAGCGGGTTGGAGGATGTGATGGATAGACTGGAGGGGTGCGGTGGGAGGGAGAGAGTAGTAGGGTCGGTTGGGTTGGATCGTGGGAAAAGGGAAAGCACTTGTAATTTACTTGTATGGGCGGTTGTGAGATTGCTGGTGACAGGAGGGCAGAGCTAGTGAGGGAAGGAAGAGGGGACTACGTCGCTCATGCCAGATTCCTGGACCAGCGGAGAGGAAGAGGGGGAGGAGGAGAGAAGTGCAAAGAGTGAGAAGACAGACGCAGACGAGTAGAACGAAAGAAGTACCGGGTACCGCAAGCAAGCAAAGCAAAGCTGCAAGGCCAAGTCAATCTAGTCTCAGGATAAAGACGGCCTACTTTTCTTCCATCCTTCCATCCTTCTTTCCTCCCTCTCTTCCCTTCTCGGCGGAGTTGAGAGAGAAAGAAAGGCGCTAAGCTCGAGTACGGGGTTTTCGGCCACCTTGGCACTACTGTACTAGTACACTCGTGTCTAATGAGTTTCCGTAGCCCTCCACGCAACCACACCTCTCCAACAAAATGGAAACTTGAAAATTTAAAAAAAAATCTCAACAACTCAATTACAGAATAGATGGTAGAAGAAATATAATAGAAAATCTTAAATACTTTACCATTTTGTATGGCCTCCATCTGCATCCAGTACAGCCTGAAGTCTCTCAGGCATCCTTTTAATTCACTCCTGTCGATTGTCTCTTGGGGAATATGCTCCCACTCCTCCTTGGCAGCTTGAAATAATTCAGCAGCACTGTGATGCCTTCTTTTGAAACTGGAAAATTGCTTTTTAAGTGCCTTTTGAGAAGGGACCAGGCATTCTGAATAGGATTGAGATCTGGAGGGTTGAGAGGCCAAGACAGTTTTTGATAACCACAATCCTCCGGCAATTTCTTGTTATCCAATCTATTATGCCATGATGTAATATTAGCAGCCATATCATTAGTGCCTGGGGATCTATTTATCTCTTCAATGAAGGGATAAGGTATGGCTGGTGAATTTCAGTAGCATACTGATGTGTATCCAGACTAAGCTTATATAACAATCCCCCTTTGGATGGTTAGTTCTTGGTGACGGGGAATGATACTTTTCTTCTTCTTTCTTCTTCTCGCCTTATGATAGCGCTAGGCCTCTGTCTATGTTATGGATTGTATACAGTCACTTGGCAGAAGTGTTTATGATTTGAGACAAAGTTTAATTGCGGTTGTGCCATATGGTGGGGCAGTGCTGGTGGGGTTGTCAATGGGCGTGTGCACGTGCGAGTTCAAGTTCATGATCAACAATTACTGGCACCTCTCAACATTCAACGGTCAATTGACCTGCCATAAATTAAACTAGCTAATATTTTGTATAACCCCCCCTTGCTTCTAAAACTGCAGCCACCCTATCAGGTATTGATTTCCACAAATTCTCAAAAAACTCCTCAGGAATTGTCTCCCAAACCAATGGTAATACATGTACAAGTTTTCTCCTAATAGCCTGTTTTCCTCCTGGAGTATCTGCAATCCTTGGATACTACTGGTGCAATCGCTTTTTAATCTCAACCTATACATGCTCAATAGAATTTAAATCAGGGAAATAAGGAGGGTAGTCCACAACCTTAATACTGTTTTTCTCCAACCAATCCATAACACTATATGCCTTGTAAATAGGAGCATTATCTTGCTGAAAAAGAACATCTTCAAGTTGTATACCAAAGGAAATCATTTGATAAATAACAGGAAAAAGATATCTTCTCAAAAGTCTAACATACCTGGTCTTATTGTTAGCTTGAGTAATAGGAACTAATGGACCTTTTCTTATACCCCAAAAGCACCCCCAAACCATAAGCGAGATTCCCTTATCCTTCTCCTTTGGGTGTACACAATCAGCCAACCACTTCTCTGCAGGTTCTCTGAACACCCATTATTGCATTGGATCCTTGGATTTCTCCACACTGTACTCATCACTCCAAATTACCCTTTCAAAATCCTCAGCTGTCCAGTTCCTATGAGCTGTAGCCCATCTCAATCTCTTAGCCATATGATCAGGCTTTAGCCTAAGTCTTAACTTGGCTATCCATTTTTTAATATTTACTTCTCTGAGTACCCAGTCTACTATGCAGGCAAATTTAGTAGGCAATCATATCTGGTCACTCTAGGTAGTATAAAGAGTTACCAGTATCAAGAGAAACACCGAGTGCATAGCGATCTCTGAAGGCACATTTGGTCATTTTCCGATTGAACTTGGCTGCATGTATAATTGTTCGATGCTGTTGACTACTCAAAATAGAGGTACGACCAGGACAAGGGAGATTTTCAAGAGATTGGCGTTCACATACCTGGACAAGAAAGCTCTTAACTGTTGTCCATAGGCGTCTAATAATTTGAGCCACCAAGGTAATGTTCCGGAGGCAATAGAAAAAGGTGATTATCATGCTCTTCTCTGCAAGGCTCATTTCTCTCTGGGTGGTTTTAGGTGGGAGTCTTTTTTTCGCGGCATACTTCGTACTTCCAAAACGCTTAACCATTGGTAAAAAAGGTAGAGGAAATTAATAAATTAATTAATTAGGTAAAGGAGGCTTCAGTGGGTGTAGATTTGTAAATAGTCACGATCAACTTTACACTTCATTGAAAGGTGGCATTTTGGTGAGGTAGCTTAGTCATCTGAGACTAGTTTCAGGAACACTTGTATCAAGTGACTGTATACTGGTCAAAAAAGTCTAGAAAAAGGCAAAACAAGTCTAGATCAGAGCCAGTGGACAAAATTCAGTACAAGCTGTGAGCTGTGACAGTCCTGACTCTGACTGAAGTCAGAAATCGAGGTAATTGAAGAGTACTGGCTGGAGTAATCTGGTGGACCATGGGAAGCTGCAAAGGAGGTTGTGGGTCTTCTAGTGACAAACCATATCTGGAAACAGCTCGCGGGCGATACGAAGAATCTCAGAGAACTATGCAAAGATGTGCAGCAGATACAAAAAAAGGCAAAGTGGCATCAGAAGATAGTAGATGTTGGGTACCGGTTACTATAAAGTCGGGGGGGTATGGAAGGCTTCTGAATAAAAAGAGGCAATGCTAGCAAATTGCTGATGATACTGGGCCATCTTCCTTATACTCCCTGTATTGTGGTAACTGATACCTGACGTCTACTGTTTTCTAATACTACTGCTTTTTTTGCATATACTGGACATTATTAAATCATCGTTCAGACAAAATTGCCAGTTGCAAGGTGGTAATAGCAGTAGCGAGAAACCTTAAGAGATCATCTTAGGAAAGTATTAAAAATCATAACGAGTTAGGTGAGGGGAACCAGGGGACCAGACAGGTATGGAGTAGTGGAGTGCAGGTAGCCCATTCTTGAGAGAGAGGTAGCTAATAGAGGGTATTGGAGTTTGTCCTATGGGTCCAGGAATATAGTCCACGTCCGGACACAATGGGTCTGTGTAGATTCATCTGGATTGGGAGTTTACGTTAAGAGAGTCTGGAATATCAGATGCACAGGATGCATAGGATGGAGGTATTTATTTTTGCTGATGAGAGTTTGTACACAGTGACCAGTAACAGCCTTCCAGGGAACCTGAGAATATAGATCGTGACTTGCAATGGAAGATAGAAAAAATTGTAAGAAGTGAAATACACTCTTACAGGAAAAGAGTATGCAGTCACTACCAGGAAGTATGTGAACTATAGTACTTTCGAAATGGCAAGGTTATTCTCAAGATGAGAACACTTGAGAGCCTGCAACAGGTATGGATGATATCATGAAAATGGTGGAAGAATTCCAGTGAGATAACTAGGAAATGCTATGATGGACAGAGGAAGGATGATAAAGAAAAGATTTTCCTTCTGTGATCAAGCAAACACAGAAGGTTTTTTACCCTGCTTTCATGGAGTCCTAAAGGAATTAATGTTTAATGGTTAAGATTTCTATTGTTTAAATTTAATTTTTAACATGTTTAATGTAATAGCTGGTTCTACTCCTATTTCGCGTTGCTCATAGTCGGTAAAAGCAAATGTGATGGAGAAGCAAGTATGGCGCGCCAGGTTTTATTTAATTTTTTTAGAGTTCTACATAACAATGGTTATAAATCACAACTTTAATTGAATGCTACAAAGTTAGCATTTATAGTAATTAAGTTATTTGATGTACATGAAGAATCAGAGTCTGATTTACTGCCCAAATCTGGAGAATTATCTTCAGGGTGACTAGTTTCTGGTCTCTCTTAGCTTGTATGCCTATTTCCAACTTCACCACTAAGAGCCAGCACTTGAGGGTCAATAATATTAGAATAACAAACAGATGGGAGTTCTAGCAGTAAGAGAGCTTACAAGAGATCAGGAGGTGGTTCCAGTGACCTAAGATCTTGAGCACTAGGATTCTTCTCCAGATCATGAATTGGTATTTGCAGCTCAGCAGGAACAATTTCCCCTTATTTAGAATATTCCTGACTTGCTGCTTTCTTTCCTTCTCTGCCTTGCAAGCATTAATACTGTGGCGATTGAGAGCTGTCTTAGCTCTGTTCACTGCAACTTGAATATTCTTGTGAGCCTTCTTAATTGCAGCTGCCTTCTCCTACTCTTCTTTTTCCTTCTTTCTTTGTCTTGCAGCTTCAACAGTAATGATGCCACTTTTTTAAACAACCCTGCGAGACTTACTTTTGCGCTTTTTCTCCTCCTAAATTCTGGTTTGGATATTCTGATAAGATTCTCTTTGAAGTTCTGCTTGAGCAAGAAGTACTTGAGTCTCTTTAGCCCATTGTTGAAAGCGGTCCTTCGAAGATGGACTAAAGGTTTCTGCATGCTCAACCTACTTACCAAGTCTTTTCTGGCAGTTAAAATAGGTGCTGGGAA
Source organism: Tuber melanosporum (assembly GCF_000151645.1). NCBI lineage: Eukaryota > Fungi > Ascomycota > Pezizomycetes > Pezizales > Tuberaceae > Tuber > Tuber melanosporum. The sequence continues at coordinate 493,252 of NW_003298841.1, read as the reverse complement.
GTATCAGAAGTTCCAACTTTCCACCCTAATCAACTGATACACTAGTGTAGTTCTGGCTATCTCCTTAGCTGCTACCTGAATTTGTGAGAACGTTTGCAGCCACTTTTCCCTTTTTGTTATAAGGCTGCATCTTCTTTAAGGCTTTCTTAAAAGATACTGGGAACATTTCTGACTCTTTAAAAGAGTTTTTAATAGTGAATGGCTGGAAGGTTTACTCACAGATAGAGCTCAAGTCACAGAAGAAGGAGGACATAGTATATTCGATGTCTAATGAGTAGAGAGCATTGTAAATAGCTTTGTTATAGTAGTACTTCCAAGGACAGAAGACACCAATGTCCAAAGATTGTAAGACATGGGTAAGATGAGAGGGAAATTCAATGGGAATGATGTGGTTCTTGTGGTATTTGATAATAAAATCATCTTAATAGTGGGTAATATAGTAGTCAAGGAGGAGAGTACACCAGTGCTTATCAGGCTCTGCATTAACATGCTTGATGAAGTGGTCAAGCCAGGCAAGGGCAATACTCTCATTTGTATAACCAGATTGTGATATAGCAATAGCCTCTGCTCTTGTCAAGTTATTCTGAATCCAATTCTCCATGATCTTCTTCCTTGGATAGATAACAACAGGCAGTGGAGAAGTGCTTCCATAGGCACAGATTGTCTTAATAATAGTAAGAGACTGGCGGTTTTCCAGACTGGCGGTATATAGTTCCTTTACTTCTGTAGGAACTATCACAATCTCCCCTGTAGGACAGCCAATTCTAACTCCGTACTCATCTATATTGTAAATATACCTGGCATGTGTGATACTATATTCTGATAGTGTATTCTGATATTTGACAAAGAAAGCTTTCAAATCCTGCTCGGAATGGGTGGTAACTTGGACATCGGCAATTGGCTTCATTTTAATAGTATGAAGTCCTGGGTGCTTCTTTAACCTATTTCGAAATCAGATGAGGGTTGGTGGATTCCGTTTCTCCTCCTGACACAAGTTACAAATAGCTGCATATATGATGGTTGATATAGTGCCTAAGCCCATTTTGAATTATTCAGAGCAGAACTGGAAAACTGCTTCTTCTTAGGCCTCAGTCAGAATCAAATTATTCCCACCATAGTGGTTGAAAGTCCGTCAAGAATTGTGCTCTTGATGACAGGTCTGAAGTTGACGCATTCATATTGATGATGCTTTAACATTGAAGATAATAGCAGCTGTCGAAGTTTTCTTAGTTGTTTCTTCCTCCAGCCATTGCATGGTATAATCTAATCGCTACTTGGCTTCAAGCCACTCTGCCAAGTTGAGTTCTGGCATTTTGCTTCCTAACAACTTGGTCATCTTTAGGACTTCAATTTAGATAGTCTGAATAGCAATTAGGAAGCCGGAATGTACCTTAGTAGGTCTCACCGAATAGAGAGGGGAATGGTTGGTGTTAACTGTGTTGTTCCTGTTAACTTAAAGTGTTGGGTCTATTGCTATAGGCTAGTAGGAGGCTCTTTTTTTGCTGGGAAAAAAAAACCTGGTGTGTCATACTTGCTTTTCTATCACACTTGCTTTTACCAACTATGAGCAACGCGAAATAGGAGGGGAACCAGCTATTATACTCAATAAGGCATTTGAAGTAAAGCCTAAGAGGAGGGAGCAAATATTAGGAGTACTGGGATCTAATACTTAGGAACCACTCTAAGTAGGATAACCCCACTCAGAATTGTATTGCTGATCTCTAACCCCCCCCTCTGGCTCCTTCACAGGACCTGCACGTTATTATACATATCAATCTTAGTTGTGTCCTGTGACTATAATTCCACAAAATTGAAGGTGGTAGATTAATACTGTATATGTTACTACCATCCATTCAACCAGATCCTATTTGTGGAATATATCGGAGGAGATCTTCTGTTAGGTCTGGGAGGTGAGATGGAGTAAATTCGTCACCTACCTAAAAGGTTACTAGACTTAAAGATGGGACATCTTGGGTATTGGCTATAAAGTAACAGGACGTTTCTGTATAAAGATATGATGTTCAATGTTAAAGGATCTCTACGAAGAGTCAACACATTCTCATCCACCCAATAATGATTAGTGGAGTTTAAAACTCCTAAGAAGTACTACTGAAGATGCTGTTAGGCAGAGACAACCTGATAGACTTCAGAGTTGTCTAGGTCAACCAAGATTTGTTTCTGTAGACAGAGATTATCTAGGAAGGCATAGATTATACCCTTTTCGTTTATAACTACTAAGAGTGAAGTAAAGTGGGTAATGTAAAATAGAATTATAAGAACTATATTATATTGTTGAGGTCTCTTCTTACTTGCTTGATGATGTTTAAAGCTTGGTAGGTACTTTAATATTTATATTCTGCATCTGAGTATTTGCAGACTATATCTATCTATTATACAACTATGTACCTCTCTGATTATAAATCACAACATCAGGTATTCTTTAAAGGTACAAACACCTAATGACCCTGAAAATTACTATGCCCTTTCGGTAATTACAATATTTGTTAACTGGGAGCTATACTCTTCCTAATTGTAATTATCCAATCATCAGAGGCTTTAGACTTATGGCCTAGCTCTCAAGTCGAATTGAGCTGTCCCCAATTGTCTCTGTCAATGATGCAATGATCAGTTACATCTGCGGGCTGTATCTGCAAATGTAGTCATAATTGCAACTTTTCTTAGTCACCTGACTTTGAACCTCCATAACTCCAAGTTCAACTGACAGATATCTTCTGCATAACTTCCTACTAATTCACAGGAAGCTATTCTACCAGATTAATGGATAATCCATCGGTTGGCAATCTTTAGTTGCTTCTGGTAACAGGGTTTCAATCACTATTCTAGTATTAGGAGCCATTCTCGCAACCATGACGCATTCCTGGACCCAGCTATAACACTCCATGAAGTCTATTATCTTCTATCGTTGTATTCCTTGGAGTTCTAGACTCTTCCAGTTATTATAAGATGGGTGCGAATATATTAGTTTCTCGTTGAGATTCTTTAACATTCATTACTATATCTTTATGTGAAAATGTCCTGTTACTTATGGCCCATGTCAAAGATGTCACATCTTTGAAGTCTCGTAACTCTCTGAGTCATTGATGGATTTACGCTGTTCTACTTCTTAGACCTAGCCAAAGGACCTTTCTCTTCTATCTTGCGAACAGGATCTTGTTAGACAGACAGCAGTAATATATACAGTATTATTTTGATACCTTCAATTCTGTGGCCTTATAGTAACAGGATGCAACTAAAATAGATATGTATGATGAGGTGTGGGTCCCAGAAGGTGGCCCCAGTGGGGTATTGAAGACCAGAGATTCTGATTCTGGGTGGAATTATCCTACTTAGGGTGGTTCCTAGGTATCAGATTCTGGTATTCCTAATAGACGCCAGTAGCCTGTTTGAAGTGTTGCTACTAAGTCAGGAAATGCATTTCAGTTGTGGGAATTATCACTAATACCCAACAACAGCCAATGCCTGACTACTTAAGACAATCAGTAATTGCTAACTGAGAGATTATCTGTCAATCTGGTAGAATAGCATCCTGTGAATTAGTAGAAAGTTATCGGTAAGATATCTGTTAGTTGGATCAGGAGTTATGAAGATTTAAAGTTGATGACCTAGGAAGGCTGCATTTACCAATACTCTTGCAGACATGACCCAAGGATGAAACTGTTCATTTCATCGATAGGAGAGACAATTGAGACTAATACAGTTTGACTTGAAAACTAGGCCATAAGTCTAATAACTTGGAAAAGAACAGTTCATTAATATTAGAAATAGTACAGTTCCCAATTAGTAAAATAGTAATGGCAGAAGAGAGTGTGATGGTTTTGAGCATCTTCAGGAGTTTGCACTTCTGGAAGATACCTCATGCAGCAAATTATAGTTAGAGAGGTACATAATTTGTATAAGAGATAGGTGTAGTCCACAAACACTCAGATGCGGAATATAAATATCAATGTGCCTTCCAAGCATTTAGACATCATCAAGTAACAGAGAAAAGACTTTAACAATATAATATTGTCTTTACGATTCTATTCTACTTTACCTTACTTTGCTCTATGTAGTTATAAACGAAACGAGTAACCCTTTAAGTCTTCATAAACAAATTTCCTATTACAAAGAGTATCTCGATTAGCCTAGATAATTCTGAGTCTATACAGATCATCTGTTGCTTATGTAATAAGCCTCCATATAGTAATATTACTGTTAGCTAAACCTATACCCATACCGGTATCAAGAGACTCCAACTGTAGAAATGGTAGTAGACCAGAGTCTACCAAGTAGAAGTACTGTTGATTAGTTATCTTAGTCAGACATGCTATGCCATACCAAGGGGTACATAGATAGAAGTAAGGAGCGATGGTCACCCTATGGGTAGGATAACCCAAGTAGTCAATTTGGGAGTTATCCTTAATTGCTTGATGGTGTGTCTGGGTAGAGTTACCCTACCTTCAGACCTGAGTTACCTTGCCTTAAGCCCTGAGTTACCCTGCTATAGTGCTAAGTTATCCTACCTTGGAAGTAGCTTGTTAGGTAAGGCTTCAGAGAAAGTTACTAGATTGTTTGTCATGCAAAACTATATAGAGAGCTTGAATGTCAGGTTGTAGAGATCACTCCAGTACAACCAGTGAGACTTGGAACAAGCTGTAACATGGATGTGTAGTGGCTAATACCCCCTTGTGGTCCAGTTATAAGTCTCTAGTGTTATGGGCTACAGCCTGGAAAGTTGCTGTAAGTCTAGTAAAAGTCTACTGCTGGAGACACTCCTGTAACACCATACATGCTTAGGCAGTCTGGTGGATCAGAAGCTGTCAGCAAGATATATGACAGGCAGAGGAGAACCTAGAGAATGGTCTCCAGGTGGTTTTGTATAAAGTAGACTAAAACTGACAGAGTAATACCACTTTGAAGTGAGAAGTAGTATATGAGGTTACAGGAGGCCTATAGGTAAGGTAACTGAAGTCTGTTGCCCCAAAGATGTGATGGTATTGCAGAATTGTTAAGAACTCTAAGATACTAGTCTAAGGTTACAAATACTCACTGTTGTTTTGCATGACAAACAATCTAGTAACTTCCTCCTAAGTCCTGCTTAATAAGTTAGTTTTAAGGTAAAGTAACTTGGCTCCATAGCAGGATAACTTGTGGCTCAAGGCAGGACAACTCTAATATGATGGTAGGGTAACTCTACCTGGACTCACAATCAAACAATTTAGGGTAACTTACAAATTGAGTACTTAGGTTATCCTATGTAACCGGCACAGGTACTAGGTTATTGGTTTTGTTTTATATTTTGTTTTAAGTATCGCTTTGATACTTGGTTTGTTTTAAGTATCCTTTGATGTTTTGTTTTGATATAAGTTTTATTTGAAGTATTGCTTTGATACTTGTTTTGTTTTAAGTATCGATTTGATGCTTAAGTTGTTTTACCAAAATGTATTGCTTGATATCTTTGATTAGTTTTATTCATGCAAGACATGAACAGATTTGTGTATTTAAAGACTACCTGATTCCACGATGGAAGAGGCAGACTTTGACAAAGAGTATTTCAATATACTTGGTTGAATGGTTACTCTTTATTTTTTCCTATGCACCTTTGGAGCCTCCTTTAGTTCTCAGCTCTCATCTCCTCTCTGGAAGAGCAGGCCACCTGCCAACTATCATACCTGTTACTGATAATGTAATTAGCACCTTGCAAACATGTTACACCCTACCTAGTAGAGTAACCACCATCTCTTACTAGTACCTAAGTACCTCTAGCTTGCCCAACTAAGGTACCTAACCAACAGTTTTTCTATTAAGTAGACTCTTGTCTACTACTATTCCTACCACAGTGGTCTCTTGTCACTGGTATGGGTATAGGTTTGGCTAACTGTAATAGTACTCTATTGAGTCTTGTTACAGATAAGTAGACTTATGATATTACTCTAAGGTTTACAAGCAACGAGTTTTCAAAAATGGCTCAGACTAAAAGGTCCAACCTGGTGTTTTGGAGTCCTATTCCTTGAGACTAAACCTTGAAGTTTACATCAGGAGAACACGACTACTTTGTTGGGCCTCACAAAATTCCGCAACCTTGTATTTTGTCCTCTTACTTAGTGGCGGCAAAACGCGCCCTAAATTTTTTATCCACTCCGATACAACAATTTACTCGAGTAGTTCATCCGGCGGTCCATTATCCACTCTCCGTTAGTGCTCAGATTATGTAATCGCCACGATGATTTTATATATTCGCCCAGCAGCCTTCCTTCAGCCTTGGATTGGTTGATAGTTAATGTTGTCCCATGGAGGGGGGATTGATTGGTAAAAGTAAAGGGGAATACCAAATGACCGGTGTCGCTTTGGAGTGATTCTGGAACCTCGTTGTCCGGTGCGTGGGTCGGGTTTCCGATTGTGAATGGAGACCTGGGTAGGCGGTGTGGAGACGCTTAAGCTTGTACATTGAGCTCTCAGTATCATGGCAAATGAGTTGCATCCTCTACGGACGTATCGGCCCCGTCCCTATGTATTCCCGGCTCTGGGGGTCAATTTGTATTAACCATATCAGTCAGCTGTGCAGGCGGGCATGGAGCGTGGTCACGGCATATCACTCGGTGTCGAAAAATTGAAAGTGTTCCTGCATGATGTGCAACGACCTGAGATAGATTGGGTGGAAAAGGTGGTTCTGAGGAGGCCTAGACGAGACGGAACTTAGGGATAGAGGGGATGAGTGGGACATCATCTGCTGTCTAACGAGAAACATCTCACAACCTTGGTGGTGGAGAGGTTTCCTCTTATGTTGGCGTATTCTGCTAGGAGCAGTGGCTGTCATCCGGCAACAGGTTTGTGATGATTCGCCATAGGGTTTCCACATTCTGATATTGGTTTCAGTGTACGCTGTGACTCATATCGGGCGGTATACGACAGGGGTGCTCGGCCAATGTTATCTGATAAATTGAATTGACAACTTCGCGTTCCACACGCCGTTTTACAAATTCTCTAGCCTGGTTCATTGCATCATACAATAGGGCTATTGGACCACCGCTATTAGATTGGACAGGATTAACACTCACTCAGTAGAAGCAGCTTCACTGCAGTTCTGTCCCCACTCGACTGCATTTGATGGGGGTGTGCTACCAGTGTTATCCGATGAGTCGGGGTTTAATACACCCGCATGCTAGGAGTATTATGGTTCAAAATACACTCATCTGTCTAGTCAGGATAAATTTGTCTGGAAAATTCAACCTCACAACTCAGCGCAGCTAGACATCTTAGACGGGTATCCTATGAGGTTTCAATAGCGAAAACATGTTGTGCTAAACGCTGAACAGGTTGGTATCAGAGACTGATTAAATATGCGTAATTAGTTTGAGCACTGTTTCAGTGCTCACCAGGATCTCAGCTGATTTCTTTCACTTCTATTTTCTGTTCATCTCATTCTTGCTTTGGCCGACTTATCCTAGAGGGCTCCTGCATGCTACCACCTTTTCGGATCATTACTCACGAATTCGTATGCGCTTCCTAGCACACTTGGCGACCTCGGTCCGTAATCATTCCTTGGTTGAACCCTTTGTAGCTTCTGTATAGAAATGGATTTCCGGGAAATGAGATGTTGGTCATATACACTTTGCAACTTCCATAATGGTTGGCAGAGATCCCAGGGGCCGAGTCCCAACCAG
>NW_003298841.1:401490-485314 GCF_000151645.1 Tuber melanosporum | reverse complement strand
CCAAAAGTTATGGCTACAGTACGCTCAGGGTATTATATGTTGGCACATCTGCGCACCCCTAGTAGTGATCTACCTCAAGACAATCTATCCCATTCTTCACACAACTCCCTAAGTACCCCTAGTGAATATATATTAACCGAATGGTCCTGTTAGGAGCAATTAGTACTGTTGAATAACGAAATATTTCTTGGTCATGAAACAAAAGTGATGGCTTGAAAAATCGGCCTGCAGATGACCCATACCGGGCCCGGCCTTTATTTTGAAAAGCCGCCCTCCTATAATCCGGCCTGACCATCCTTGAAAAAGCTAGGGTTAGTCCGACCATACCTAAAGTTGGATGGACTGGCCGCCTGGGCTCACTGACCATTAGGTATTGTACTGATATGCATACGAGTCCCATGACGAATACACGTGTACTTGACATACACAAGAACTATCCCACCCCCTGATCCATCCAAAAGCAATGCCGAGTGCAAAACCTCTCCACCAATTCCCGTCCATCTCTCACTCTCAATCCTCCAACCTAATCCCAACCGCCATGTCTACTAAAAGTGCAGCGGCCCCCGGCCCAGCCCTCATCCAAACTACCCCACTTCTCCCCGTTCAATTGGCCTCGATTGAAGCGGCACGGGCTGTGTGGAACGTAAAGGGCGAAGACCACATCGACAACTTTGTTGCAGTAGGAGGAGCGGCTCTCCTTTTCCACGGGTCAAGAATCTTTATCTGCGATACAGATCTCGGGATAACCGGCGATGCTTTGGGCGGTTTCGAAGAGCGTGTCCCCCCGTGACCCACGGTTCACCCAGACCGGAATGGGTATGTGGGAGTTCGAATGCTCTCATGGGTTTCCTGTCGAGAATGATTTCTCGGAGAAGTCAGGTCTGGGTGGGTACGCGAATGAATGCAAACAATATATCTTGATTGTGACAGAGATAGAGGAATCGATCGGTCGTAATAGTGGTGAGGAAGGACACAGACGTGGACACAGAGTGGAGTGCTATGGTGTAATGACGCTTTAAGAAATTAAGGAAAGCCTAACATTCAGAAAGTGGGGGAGATCTGCCTCTATATATAGATAAAGTTGTGGGCTTGTCCATCAGCAAAGGTAAACACCTGCGTCCTGTGCGTTTGGTATATCAGAGTCGCAGAACCCCGGAATGATAACCGCGATTCGGGACACAAGTGGATATGGCAAACAAGGTCAGGATACAACAGGACGTAAGAGGACACAACTGGAGACTACTGGACATGATAACCAATATCAGAATACTACTCTTAAATACAGAATTCACTGGACACAGCCAATACAAAGCATAACTTATGCCTACGTTACTGCAAAAAGAGCTTTAATATTGTACTTTACAATTTATCTTTATAGATACCATAACTAGGTTACAAAAATTGAGCAAGGACACAGAAGCAATTCAGAGCCTAATAAGCATAACAGGCTGTAACTCCATGGATAATAGCACCAGAAAGTTGCTCTTTATACCATTGAAAAGATTGTGTCGAGTAGGTCTAGGACACAAAGTGTCAGCCTGTGCCTCCAAGTGTGAGGATAGAATCTGGTATCAAATTCAGCACTACGCCAGAGTACAAAACAGGCTATAACTCTACAGAAAATAGGTCTGGGAAGACGTTCTTTATACCATTGGAAAGTGGGTATTGAGTGAGTCTAGAATGCAAAGTTTCAGCCTGTGCATCAGAGTATTCAGGACAGAAACTGGCGTCAAGGTCAGCCTTTTATCAGGGTTTAAACAGGCTATAACTTTACAGATAATAGTACTGGGAAGACAATCTTTATGCCATTGAAAAGCTGGCATTGGGTATGTCTAGGTTACAAAGTGTCAATCTGTGCAACTGGATATTTGTAACGATCCCTCCTTGGATAGTTAGTTCTTGGTGATGGGGAACGATACTTCTCTTCTTCTGTTTCTTTCCATAGTCTTACGATAGCACTAGGCATCTGCCTACGTTACCAATAGTACAAGACCTCTGTCTTCTATCAGGAACGCCTATCGTAAGCTTTCTCTAACTCTTCTTCGTGAAGAACTTTCCTTGGCGTAACAATAACATTGTAATAATGATAAAGATCGTAAAGGTGTTTTATATTCGTTAAAGTAATAAGTAGGAAAAGTACTTTGAAGTCAATCTAATTTTATTTAAACTCGTACCGCCAATACTGGCATACGATGAGCCCCCGCCGGCACAGGGATACCACTAACTGGTATACTACTAATCCTAAGCTAACTAAGTCTACGGCCCCACACCTACCATCCCCGAGTCATGCCCGTATGAGAACTAATTACAAGACCATCAAACAACCCAGCACCCGCTCCGGTCCAAGTCCGTAGCCCCTCTGGTATGAAGCCAACCAGCAACAAGCATAGCTGAAGCCGAGCAAGAGACCGACGCAACCAGATTCCTTGTCCAACAAAATACAAAATCACTACCGCCCAGTCTGAACACCATCCCACAAAACCTCCACTACAGTAGAAAACCAACAAAAACCACCAAACAAATACAAACTACAGGCAACACAATGGCAGAGAGGAGGTGACCAACATGTCCACCTCTCGCATCCGCATGTCCGGCTGTCGACCCTATGAATCCACTTTGCCAAGTGCCTCCGAAGAGAGTAATGGTGAGGAGGACCTGTACCTGCTGCCTGTCCCCCAAAACAAACACATAAACAAAAAAAAATACATAGAGGTGGTGACAGACCTAAATGGTCAGTGGGTCCTATCTTCCACCCGTGGTGCCTTGCCCCCGCCAGCCATACCTATTGCCAAACCAAAGAAACAAAACAAACCCCACAAAACCCAGCACGCAAGACCCAAACAAGTCCAACCAGGTGGTCGCAACCCACTATCCGCACAGGTGGCCATCGACCATCCGGGTCATTGAGGAGCTTTGCAGTACTCAGCAGCTTCACCCAACAGTCCTATTAGGCCAGAAATACTTAATTAAACATCGCCCAACCTGACGCATGCCCGACCAGTGCTCGCAGGCACCTCTCCTCCCCCAATCAGCCCCCCCCAAGCCCTACACACCAGGCGCCACAGAGCCCATCTAGCCCCCTCAGCCCCTCAGACAGATCAACCATCCGATAGCCACAGGACAGCGTATACCAAGCCCCACCAGGCAGCTATTAGTCTTGGCCACACGAATAGAGCCCCAACCCTCAGCACTGTATAGCCGAGGGGGGTCCACCAGCCACAGCCAGGAGCCACAAAAGAGGCAGCACCAATACCTGAAGGCATCGGCACCAGCTACACCATCCAACCCAGCCAAACTGAAGTCCAACCTAGTCAGGAAAGAGTAAGCAGAGCCAGCCAAAGCTAGCCCCACAGGTCCGGCAACAGGCACAGACCAAATGATGGACAAGAGGCATCCCCAACTGACACGACAAGAAGGGGGAGGGCGAACGAACAGAAGCAGACAAACAGAAGGTAGGCCCTACTTGCAATGGGTGAAGCCGCCAACTACAGACCACAACCGAACCACCCAGACGCACAGACAATGCGAGTGCCTGGTAGCCAATTGTCCCACACCACCCCAGGTGGCAACAATAACCACACCAGGGGGTAAGAGTTTTCAGGGTCAAAACCATCTTCACAGATGCGAGGAGGAGACGCCTGACTTAATCACTGTAAATGCTACAAGGAGAAAAACTCCAAGGGAACGGCGACAAACAACATTGTAGGATTCCGACCGTAGAAACGAAAACGTAATGAAGAGGGGCTGGGCGGGTACTACCCTACCACCTGAGGAATGATGTGGCCGGTACGACGAGTTGATACTTGGGAAGGTCATCAGTTTAACCCAAGGGTGTTTTGTATCGTGAGAACAAAGGACTCCGTTAAAACCCAACAAAAGACATGAGCTGGCCCAAAGAACGACATGGGTGATCCCCCCAAACACAATTTTCAATCCCCCCAATCGAACATGAAACCTGCGAGTAGATGATAGACAGGAAGCCGTAGACATTTTACCTAAAGGGGCTTGTATGCGACCGTGATGAAGAGCTTGAAGTGACAGTATCGTGAGAAACCATCAGACGACGAAATGAGAAGCAAATAAGTAGTCCGCCACGCAACACCTAACTGACCTCAACACCAAAGACCCCAGGAACTACTGAGCGGACTCAGATATCTCCCCCAGAATCCAAGGCATCAAGGCCCATCATGATGGTGAAAGAAACGCTCGAGGTGAAGCGATAGCAAGGACGAGGAAAAGTACTTAGAACAAAGTGTGAAGAACCTATCCTCCTCAGCCGTATTGGCCTCCTTATATAGTATTCTTCCCACCTGTAGTCATGTGACTCAAAGTGGTCACATGTGCGAAATCAAATCATAATAAACTGGTCATGTGGCTAAAATGGTCACATGTTCAAAACCCATGACCTCACAATGAGGTCATGTGCAAAACATAAATCATATGCGCAAGGCACACTCGCCAGGCGCATGTCCTATGGCTTATATTTGAGCCATGTGCAAAAGCATCACAAATCCCACACATAACAACTCATATGACTTGAATGAGTCATATGTGTAAAACAATAACATACCTGTGACTCATAACTATGTGTCACGTGAAAACCTTTTCCTTGCCAAGCCACATTTGTGACAGTATTCAGGACGGAATCAGGCTTCAATGTTAGCACTTTGCCACAGTATAAAACTAGCTGTAACTCTATGCATAATGGTACTGGGAAGAGGTTCTTTATACCGTTGGAATTCTGGCATCAGGTAGGTCTAGGATGCAAAGCTTTAGCCTGTCCATCTAGATATTCAGGACGGAATCTGGTATCAAAGTCAGCAATTAGTTAAAGTCATGCCAAAAGAAAACCACTTCTATAATAGCCTGTAACTCCACCAATATTAATGATAAGAAGACGTTCTTTACACAATTGGAAAGCTGACATCAGGTAGGTCTAGAATGCAAAGTGTCAACTAGTGTGTCCAGGTATTCAGAACGGAATCTGGCATCAAAGTTAGCAAATAGTTAAAGTTAAGCTAGAAAAAACCACTTTTAGAATAGCCTCTATTTCCACTAATACTAGTACCAGGAAGATGTTTTTTATACCATTGGAAAGCTGATGTTGAGTAGGTCTAGCATGCAATATATCAACCTGTGCATCTGAGTATTCAGGACGGAATCTGATATCAAATCAGCACATAGCCAAAACCTCATGAGAAATAACTACTTTTATAGCAGCCTTTATTTCCACCAATACTAATGCCAAAAAGATGTTCTTTACACTGTTGGAAATCTGACATTGAATAGGTCTAGGATGCAAAATGTCAAACTGTGCATCTGGATATTCAGGAAGAAATCTGGTGTCCAAATCAGCAAATAGTCAAAGTTGCGCTAAAAAGAACCACATTTATAACGGCCCATATCTCTATCAATACTAATTCTGAGAGGACATTTGTTACACCACTGGAAGGCTAGAGCTGAGTAGATCTGGAAAGCAAATTGTTAACCTGTGTGTCTAAGTATTCAGGATGGAATCTGGCATCAAAGTCAGCACATTGTCAAAACCTCACAAGAAAAGACCACCTTCATAACTGCCTGTATCTCCACTAATACTAATACTGGTAGGACATTCTTTATACTGTTGGAAAGCTGGTGTTGAGTAGATATAGGATGCAAAACATCATCTTTTCTATCTAGGTACTAAGGAAGAGATCTGATGTCAAATTCAGAACTTCGTCAGGATACAAAATAGGCTGTAATTGTGCAGATATTAGAGCCAGGAAGACAATTTTTATACCATTCAAAAACTGGCATTAAGTTAGGCTAGAGTACAATTTGTCATCATATGCATGGAGGTATCAAGGATGGAATCTGGTGTCAAAGTCAGCACTTTACTAGCATACAAAATAGACTATAACTCTATAAATAATAGTACTAGGGAGACATTATTTACAATTTTGGATAGCTGGCATCAGGTAGGTCTAGGACACAAATTGTCAGCCTGTGCTTCAGGGTATTTAGGGCGGAACCTGGTGTCAAAGTCAGCTCTTTACCAGGATACAAAACTGACTGTAACTTCACGGATAATAGTGCTGAGAAGATAATCTTTATACCATTAGAAAGCTGGTGTCCATTGGGACGAGGATGGAAACTATCAGCCTGTGAGTCCAGGTATTCAGGATGAAATCTGGCATCAAAGTCAGTACTTTACCAGGACACAAAATAGGCTGTAATTTCTTAGAAACTGACTGTAGGCAGATATTCTTTGATACAATTAAAAGCTGAAATCGAGTAGAATGTTCTATGTATCCTGGGTGTCTTTAGTATCTGGTTGTGTCTTGGGCATCCTGAGTATCTGGTTGCATTGAACCAGTTTACAGTTCATCCTAAGCAAGAATGTACTAATTTTCATCTCCCAATTTGGCCCAGTCAATGTTAATCCTTGCCAATGTCCTAACTTGAACACAAGATGACAGCATTTTTATCATACTACTAAGCAACATACTAGCCATCAGTATATCCACTGGACACTAAGAATAAATTTAAAAACATCTACAAAAATAAGAGATATGTAGTATCAAATTTTATTTTAATCTCTTGAAGAATCTGGGGAGCAAAAATTGCCTACTAGTAGAATGTAAAAGTAAGTAATAGTTGTGATTGTTGTAGTGGGTGGTGACTAGGGTGTTTTATTAAGTTTTTCTAATACTGTGACTTAGTTAACATCTAGACAACTAGATAACATTGAAGTCAGAATATCAATAACAGTTCTGTCAACTACTATTACTCCTCAGTCCTTATACTATCAGGGCTAATAATTTAGAAGGCAGGTAACTGAACATTTACATCATGATGTACAGCTGATGCATCTGACCCAGGGTTTCTTTTTTGCTGAGGTCAAGTTACTATATAACCGTACTTGAAACTAATTTTATGAAATAAGTACTTGAAAACATACAGGATGTATATATAATGTTAGGCGGAGACAATATGATAGACTTCAAGGTTGTCTAAGCCAATCGAGATTTGGTTCTGTAGACGGAGATTGTCTAGGAAGGCTCAGACTTTACTCGTTTTGTTTATGACTACTAGGAGTGAAGTAAAATAGGTAAAGTAGGGTAGAATCGTAAAAACAATATTAAATTGTTAAGGTCTCTTCTGCGTTGCTTGATAATGTCTAAAGCTTGGGAGGCACTTCAATATTTATATTTTATGTCTGAGTGTTCGTGGACTACATCTATTTATCATACAACTATGTACTTCTTCAATCATGATTCATGACGTTGAGTTTTCTTCCAAGGTGCGAACACCTGTGGACCCTGAAAACCATCACACCCTCATCGGTAATTACGATATTTCTTCTTAGGAAATGTACTGTCCCCAATAGTAATATCCTGATTAGCAGAGTCTTTAGACTTATGGCCTAGTTCTTAAGTCGAACTGAGTTGGCTCCAATTGCCTTCGCCATTGATAAAATGATCAGTTTTATCTACGGCTATATCTGCAAAGGTGGTCGTCATTACAACCATTGTAGGTCGTCTAACTCTGATCCTTTGTAACTCCATACCCAACTGATAGATTTTCTCGGGATGACTTCCTATTAACTCGCAGGAAGCTATTCTACCAGATTGGTAATTAATCCCTCGGTCGGCAACTCTTGGTTGCTCTCTGGGTAGTAGGTTTCAGTAACTATTGTAGTATTGAGAATCACTCCATGGTTACGACATATTCCGAAACCCAGTTGCAATACTCCGTGAAGTTTGTTGGCTTCTTTGGTAGTGTCTTTTGGAGTTCTAGACTCTTCTGGTAGATGTAAATGTATTGGTCTCTAGTAGAGATCCTTTACCATTTGATACCATCTCTTTGTGCAAAATCGTCCTGTTACTTACGGCCTGTGCCAAAGGTGTCATGTCTTTGAAGCCAAGTAACCCTCTGTGTAGTTGACGGAATCACTCCGTTCCAATTTTCAGACCTAGCCGAAGGTCCCCTCTCATATATCCTGCGAACAAGATCTGGTCGGACAGACAGCGACGACGTATATGGTGTTATTCTAACACCTTCAATTCTGTGGTAATATAGTCACAGGGTGCAACTGAGATTGATATATATGATGACGTGCAGGCCCTATAACGGAGCTGGAGGGGGGAGTTGGAGACCAGAGATTCCGATTCCGAGTGGAGTTACCCTACTTAGAGTGGTTCCTAGGTATTAGGTTCTGGTATTCCTAACATGAGCTCCCTCCTTGGAAGGCTTCTCCCCGAATGCCTTTTTGGTACATAAAAATAAAAAATAACAAATAAACATAACCATAATTTAACCATTAAAATTTTAAACATTAACTCCTTTTGGACCCGATAAGAGTAGGGTAAAAAACCTTCTGTGTTTGCTGGCCACGGTAGGAAAACCTTTATCTCATCGTCCTTCCTCTGCTCACCTTGGCATTTCCGGATTATCATGGTGAAATTCATCCACCATTTCCCTTGCATTATCCATACCAGCAGCAGGTTCCCAGGTGTTCTCATCTTCAGAACATCCTTGCCATTTGACAAAGTACCATAGTTCACGTACCTCTTGGTAGCGACCGCATACTCTCTTTCTGTAAGAGCGTAACTCCCTTCTTACAATTTTCTCTATTTCCTATTGTAAGTTGCCTTCAATATCCTTGGGCTCTCTGGGAGGTTGTTGTCGGTTCGCGCATACCGACTCTCTGTAGGGCTCTAATAGAGATACATGGAATACTGCGTGTATGTTTCATCAATCTGAGATATTGAGTTTGCAGGCGCGGTTTTCTTGTTTCTCTAAGATCATGAATGGTCCATATAATTTAGTACTGAGTTTCTTTGACTTTCGGCGTGTATGAATGTTCTTTACGTTTAACATTACTTTATTGCCAATTTTGAAGTCAGGTTGCTCCTTGGCCTTTCTATTGTAGTATTTGGCCATGGCTTCTCATGTCTGTTGAAGTGATTCTCTTGCTTGCTTGTGGATTGTTTTTATCCAGTTTGCATATAGTGTGGCTCCTGGATTTTGTGCCTTGTGTTCCTTCATCCATTTAGTTTGTGGATGGAATCCATAGTTTGCGTAGAAGGGTGTTATCCTGTATGTATTGGTTACCGAATTGTTGTAAGCATGTTCGGCTAGAGGCAACAGTTGGTACCAATCATCCTGATTATAGTTGACAAAACTTCGCAGGTAACCTTCCAGTACTTGGTTGGTTCGCTCAGTTTGTCCATCCGTTTGAGGATGGTATGCTGTAGACATCCTCCTTTCTATATTAAGTGTTTTGCATAGGATTCCCAGAATTCTCCTGCAAATTTTGAATCCATGTCTGAGACAATTTCTGTTGGTAAGCCATGTAGCTTCCATATTTCCTTTGTAAAGGCTGTTGCTACATCTTCTGCGGTAGTTGTTCCTTCCAATCCGACGAAGTGAGCCATCTTTGTAAATCAGTCAACTACTACCATAATTTGGGTGCATCCTTGTCTTTGGGGTAACTGTGTAATAAAGTCAACTGAAATTGAGGCCAATACTGTATAGGGTATTGACAGTGGTTGTAGTAGACCATACCTCGTGTGTCATAGGGATTTGTTGTATTGACAATCATCACACGACCGTACCTAATTGTTTACCCAATCTGCCAGGCCTTTCCAATAAAAATCCCTCATAATTATTTCAAGGGTTTTTTCTTGCCCGAAGTGTCCTGCTATTTTAGCGTCGTGACATCCTTCAGCTATTGTCGTATAAAGGTTCTGATTTTTTGGTACGAATAGTCTTTGCTTGTAGTAAAGCAACTGGTCGGATAAGGTCCAGTCTTTCAGGAAAGGTTTGCCATAGTCTCGTAAGTTTTCTAACTTATTTCTTCTTTTAAGCCATTCTCTATCCCCTGGGATGGCTTTTAGGACTTGCTCTAGAAATTCTGGGTTGAATTTCTTTAGTTCCTTATGGGCCAGAAAGGCGCTAGTCATGAGTGTTCGTTGGGGTACTTTGGTTGCATTATACTAATATGTATTTTGGTTTATTGATGCATGTAGTTGGGTGACTACCGGCTCTAATTCTCGGATAGTAATAGCCCTTGTTGCGATGTCTGTGCTGCCGAATCCCGATGTACTTCTTTCGGTATTCTCTAGTTTGTCTATTTCCATCATCTCTGCAGCATTAATTTTTTTTTTCTATCACTAGTTGGGCAATTCGATCGCCAGCCTTTATGTGACAGTCTGCATCTCGATGGTTAAACAGTAGTACCTTGAGTTCGCCAGTATAATCTGCGTCGATTATGTCAGTACTGGTGGAAATACCACTTTTGAGTGCGAGTCCGCTTCTAGGAGCAATCTTTCCATACGTTCCAGTCGGTATACCAATTGCGATACCGACTCCAACAACTAACTGTCCTTGTGCTGGGACTGTGTTTTCCTGCATTGTGTAGAGGTCATGGCCTGCTGCCATTCTTGAGCCTTTAGTTGGTAATCTTGCCCTGGTGTCTAACCGTTTTACTCGAATCACCGAGTTGGAGTCATTCCAGTTAGGAGTTTCCTGTATATTACCTATGCTTGTATAATTTGTTTTGCTGCCTACTATTAAGCATATTTGAATTTCCCCTTTTGTAGTTCTTGTTATTGAACTAATTTGAAAGTGTTCGGGTTTCAATATCGCCTGTTCGCGATGTGCAGCCCCCTCCTCAAAATGGTGCTCTGGCTGTCAACTGAGTACATCAGGTTTTCCCCCTCTCGTTCCTGGGCGGTAAACAATTCTGAAGTTGTAATCCACTAACTTCTACGCCCAATGGATTTGGCGTCTGCTCCAGAACTTTGAGGTGAGGAAATATTGGAGGTTTTGGTGATCAGTGTACACAGTTATAGGTTCTTCGGTTCCAACCAGGTATTGGTGCCATTCTTTGAACGCCTCCAATATCACCAATAGTTCTTTGTCGTGGATTTCATAATTTCACTCTCCGGAATTCAGCTTGCGGGAATGAAAAGCTACAGGATGTAGACTTTTCTCCACAAACTGGGATAGGAGGCAGCCTAAGGTAAAGTCGCTAGCATATGTTTCTACCACTGTTTCCATTTCTGGGAAGAAATGGTGCAAAATTAGGGCCGAAGTAAATCTTCTTTGAAGCTCCTGGAAGGCCTTTTCCTGCTTCGGACCCCACCAGAACTTCTTTAGATTACCTTTCAATGTTTCTGTAATAGGAGCGCAAATTTTAGAGAAGTTTTCTATAAAACGTTGGTAGAAGTTAGTAAATCCTTGAAATATTTGGACTTCTTTTACCGACGTAGGTGATTTCCAGTTTAATACTGAATCCACCTTTCAGGTACTCATGGATACCCCATCGACAGCTATCATGTAGCCTAAGAACTCCACTTTTTTAACGTGGAAGAAAGATTTCTTTATTGACATCGCCAGCTGGAATTCTGTTAATTATTGTAACACTTTTGTTACTAGGTCGATATGTTCCTTCTCATTTTTGGAATAAATGAGAATGTCGTCCAAATAACATACGACCTCCAGATCTAGATATTCCTGAAGGACCTCATTCATCATGTCCTGAAATGTAGCTGGAGTATTGGCTAATCCGAAAGTCATGACCTTATACTCATAATGTCCATAGCACGATTGGAAAGCCATTTTCCATTCATCCCCTTCTTTGATTCGGATGAGATTGTAGCCGTCTTTTAAATCAATTTTGGAAAAGATGCTAGCTCCTGCCACGTGATCACGTAACTCTGACATTAATGGTAGTGGGTATTTGTTCAAGATGATTATCTTGTTCAGGTTTTGGTAGTCTACTACTAGTTGTAGTCTTTCATATGCCTTTGGTGTAAAGAGAATTGGGGCACTAAAAGGCGATTGGCTCTTCGTGATCTTTCCTTGTCGTAACATATCATCGAGGTATTCTCGTAACAACTTAAGTTGTTTATCAGCCAGAGGATAAATTGGTCCCTAAGAGGGTTTTGCTCCCTCAACTAATTTAATTTCATAATCGAAGGTTCTCTTAGGGGCTATCTTTGCTGCCGTTTGTGGGAGAAATAATTTCGTGAATTTCCAGTAGTGTTTTGGAACAGAATCGAAGTTGATCTCATTCGGATTTTCTGCAACTCCAATTTTTCCTATTTGGATCGTGTTCTCATCCAAAGCGACAGTTTCATCGTATTCGAACATATCTGCAATTCCTTCAACCTCTTCTTCCACTCAGTTTTTGCATTTAGAGTCCCGAAATTTCCATTTTGTAGGTTCTCCAATGTTGGATAGGGGGTGCTCTGAATGCCACCACCCGAAAGGGATTATCATCACGTAATTGCCTGCTGCTGCAATTTCGCATGCAACTTCAGACATGTGTTTGTTTTGTCCTATTTCAAGCCAAATAGGGTGTGTGTAGAACTTTCCTCCCAATAGAGTTGATACTCCATCAAAGCCTTAAATGTTGACCGGATTCGGTCACTCTGTAAATGAGATTTTTAATTCTTTTACGAGTTCTTTATTGATTAGGAACACATTGGATCCTGAATCTAATAGCACTCGTATTCTGTAGCGCTGACAATTCGTGTAACCGGTATGGGTACTTGGTTATTGGTTTTGTTTTATGTTTTGTTTTAAGTATCACTTTGATACTTGGTTTTGTTTTATGTTTTGTTTTAAGTATCGCTTTGATACTTAGGGAGTTTTACCAAAGAGTATCAATTGATACCTTTGATTAGTTTCGTTCATGCTAGACATGAACAGATTTGTGTATTTAAAGACCGCCTGTTTCTATGATAGAAAAGGCAGACTTCGACAGACAGTATTTCAATATACTTGGTTGAACGGTTACTTCTTTGTTCCTCAGTACACTCTCGAAGCCTCCTTTAGTTCTCAGCTCTCGCCTCCTCTCTGGAAGAGCAGGCCACCTGCCAACTATCGTATCTTTACCGATAACGTGATTAGCACCTTGCGAACACGTTACAATTCGGGTTAACAACGTGAATGTAAGTATGTCCCTCAGGACAATCATATCTTGTAGGCTTTGGTGCACTAAAAGCAGAGTTTTTTGGGTAAGCATTAAATCATTGTTTTGTCGTTTCGACATGTCTGAGGCTTGATAACAACTGGGATATTTGTTACCACACCCGCACTGTTTCGACCACTTAGCTCTCCTCAGACAATCTTGTTTCAACTTGGTATATCAGGCAGCCCACTACTAGTGGTCTTTACCCCCTGCCAAGGGGTTCCCATACCTTCCACTTTTACTTTCTGTGGAACCAATCCAGGGGGTCTCTGCCATCGTCCAGATATTATGGAAACAAAAGCCGGGTGTGTAGGACTGGTCGGCTGTCTCTTTGGTAGCCTTCCCGGGCTTATTCTCTACCCTTGCTTAACCGTAGACAGTGTCCTCACTTTATTGAGTTCTGTTTAGTACCAGTGCAGCACCTAAGAAGCAGTAACTAAAAGTAAGGTCTAGAGCTCTTGTACCTATTTCTCGTGTAGATCGAAGATGTGCTTCGCTTATCCTCTAGATCCTTCATCTTAGCCCTACTGTCACTCCCTCCAGAACCTTTGGTGCTGTCTGTTTTCTGTCCAGGCTTTGGTCCTTATCAGAGACCTTTCAGTATCCAGGTCACGTGCCTGACTACTCTAATGGTCATGCATTAGGTTATTAGGGCGAGCTTGTGTCACTCCCTTGGGAAGCATAGAGGTGCCGCCAATACGTATATTGCTCTTTATTAATCCCCTTGTCCTTGCGGTAAGAAGAACGCGTGGACTCCCACTCAGGTCATGATCGCGAGGTCATTTTCTTCGCTTCGACGTTCCTTTAATTTGCTGTTGATTTCGATTCCTAGAGAGTATGTCTTTTCTAGACTACCCGAACACTGTAGTTGTCGGTACCAATGAGATGACTTAAGTTATCTCTTCGTCATCACCTAGTTCCCAGAGTTTATCACCTCTTGGAACTTGGACGGCAGAGATTTTTCTGGGACTGTTAACTGTTGCCACCCTTCTAGGCCTTAGTATCTTGAATAGGCGGTCATCTGCCCTTATTCTAGACACCTGAATTTGTCACCAGCAGGTTTTGTAGTTGTGGTTTTTCTTACCACAATGAGTACAATTGCCATCCTGCTTTCTTTCATCAATAGTTGACAGGGGGATTCCTTCGTAGGCAGCTTTGAAGTTTGTATGTGTTAACTTCGTAGTTCCAGTAGGTTTCTTTACCAGTTTATTGGGTTCCGGTCCCCGTTTCCTTTTCTTGGAGGGACCACCTCCCTTTATGAAGGGTTTCTCCCATTTTTTCTTTGGTTGAATTTTGTCCATAGGTTTCTTGTTTGAAGATGTCTTTATGGGTTTCAATTTGTCCTAGTCTAGGAGGTCCCATTCCTGTTGCTCCTCCTCATCCCTTCCTGCTTCCCGGACTGCTTTTTCCCATTTGGCATTGGTATCATACTTGTTTAAGAAGAGTCACCACCTAATCTTGGAGGGCAAGTTCCTATCACATGCCATTCGCCAGGCTGGTCCCGTTAATCGGATGTGGAGATTCAGATTATGCATTTTCCCCATGAAGGTGTGAATATCATTTTTGTACTCCACAGATTCCATATCCTGTATGGCCTTTCGTCCTTCTTCGAGAGGGGTGTACTGACTGGTAAATTCGTGCTCAAAGCGAGTCTAGGAAGATAGTTCCGGGTCTTGTTCTTCTCCTCGGAGACCATCCATTGCACGTCGATACCATACGGCTATTGGACTAACCTGATCCCCTTTTGACCTTCCCAAGGCGTAAATGATGCATTCTTGATCATCATCTCAGATTCTTGGGTTTCATTCGAAGTAGTCCACACATTGAGTAAACCAATGGTAAACGCATTCACTGGTCTTTGCTTCGAAAAATGGAGGCGAGTCTGCCTGTTGTTTAACTGTTTGAGCCAATACTTCTGCAAGTACATCAGCTGTTCCATGCTGCTCAGGGGTTAATCCCCGTCTGAATCTGGATGGTCCTCCTCCATGTTTTTCTCCATTTCTATCGTCATCTTCATCATCACTCCCATCGTCTGGGTTGCCGCCCGGTATTAAAGGAATCAGAGGTTCTCCTTCTCTCTGTTTCCCTTTATCTCGAGGAGGGATTTCCTCAAGTTCACCCAGTTCTGCAGTCTCTTCCCATTCTTCTGGGACTGATTCCAACATAGCATACCGACCACCTGGTTGTCCACTATCTAGTGCCTTAAGCTTGTTAAGAACTAGTGATAGGGTATCGGATATGTGGGTTTGATCCTTCTGGATGGTGTGGGTAAAGTCGCTATACTGTTCTGAGTCCCTTTCTTACCATGCGGCCAAATTGGATATCAAAGTTCGCATTGCGGTATTTTGTTGGGTCTGTTATGATCTGAATTCTTAGAAAGCGCATTCCAGGGTGAGGTCTCATTCTAGAGCTTCTCGCTGCAGTTGGGTGGTTACCCCTTCGTGATGCTCTTGTTGTGCATCTTGTGCTGCCAATTTGGCGGCAATCTCCCTATTCATCCTTTCTTGGATCTCTCAGACATTCACTTCTACTATTGTACACTGACGTAACATAATAGCAATGTCATTGTCATGTATATCTTGTCCTTCCAACAATCATTGCTGGACTGCTATTAGTCCTCGTGTGTTGGCTTGAGACTCTGCTGATAGAGTGTCAAAGGCAATATTGGCAGTATCAATACTGGTTAATATGTCTTGTTGGATTTGACCTATGACAATTCCTACCCTGGTGGCAAGTCTTGCGAGATCTGCTGCATGGGTATTTGGACGTGGTGTGGTAGATCGTGAAGCGGGAGAAGGGGCTATTGAGGACGGAGGGACACTGTGAGCCCTGTCCTCTTGTCCTCCAATAGGTTTCCGAAGAGCGGGAGGGAGAGAGGAAGAATGACTGAAACTTGTAGAGTGATCATCTCCAGAGGTATCCATTGGTTCTCCTGGAAGGATCTGTTTAGGAGGTTGAGCCATCTCTCTTGTTCGTTTGTGAGCTTCTTTTTCTCGTAAGCAGGCTATGAAGCCCGCATTCTGGGAGGTTTTCATTTAAATAGAATATGCGGCGAGACACTTGGTGTCCTAGCCGCGTCGTGCGGTAGGAGGAGATAGGTTTTAATAGAAGTTCGGATGAGTTCCAAGTCTCCACACTAGAGGTATAGTAGCAGAGAACCTACTGCTAAGAGAGCTTTCCCCACTGGTATCCCAGTCAAGGAAGAGTTTCCAACTGAATTCTGCTCCATACCAGGTTTTGTATATTTTTTGAAATTGTTCCTCCGTAGGAACTAAGTTGGGGTCGGTATACCACGAAGGAGCTTCTTGTAACAGAAATGGTACTTCTGAAAGCTCAAACTGACTAGAAAGCACTTGACCGATAGATGGCAAGTGAACCTTAGATGGTAGTTTGAAAATTGAATTAGTTCGGGATAGTTCTTCAAGGGTATTTAGGCCGACCATAATATTGATAACTTCACTGAAAGTGTGAATCGAACCAATGCAATTGGTAACCAATTAGAGAGCCTTGGTAACAAGGAGATCTAACAATATAGTGTTAGGCAGAGACAACTTGGTAGACTTCAAAGTTGTCTAGGCTAATTGAGATTCATTTCTGTAGACGGAGATTGTCTAGGAAGGCTCGGACTTGGCTCGTTTCGTTTATGACTACTAGGAGCGAAGTGGAATAGGTAGAGTAGGGTAGAATCGTAAAAACAATATTATATTATTAAGGTCTCTTCTCTGTTGCTTGATAATGTCTAAAGCTTTGAGATGTACTTCAATATTTATATTCTGCATCTGAGTGTTCGCGGACTACATCTATTTATTATACAACTATGTACTTCTTCAATCATGATTCGTGACATTGAGTTTTCTTCCAAGGTGTGAACACCTGTGGACCCTGAAAACCATCACACCATCTTCGGTAATTACGATATTTCTTCTTAGGAAGTGTGCTGTTCCCAATACTAATATCCCGATTAGCAGAGTTTTTTAGACCTATAGCCTAGTTCTTAAGTCAAACTAAGTTGGCTCCAATTATCTTCGCCATTGTTAAAATGTTCAGTTTTATCCGCGGCTATATCTGCAAAGGTGGTTATCATTACAACTATCGTAAGTCGTCTGACTCCAATTCTTTGTAACTCCATACCTAACTGATACATTTTCTTTAGATAACTTCCTATTAACTCGCAGGAAGCTATTCCACCAGATTGGTAATTAATTCCTCGGTTGGCAACCCTTGGTTGCTCTCTGGGTAGTAGGTTTCAGTAACCATTGTAGTATTGAGAATCACCCCATGGCTACGATGTGTTTTGAAACCCAGTTGTAACACTCCGTGAAGTTTGTTGGCTTCTTTGGTAGTGTTTTTTTAGAGTTCTAGACTCTTCTGGTGGATGTAAATGTATTGGTCTCTAGTAGAGATCCTTTACCATTTGATACCATCTCTTTGTGCGAAATCGTCCCGTTACTTACAGCCCATTCCAAAGGTGTCATGTCTTTAAAGCCTGGTAACTCTCTGAGTAGTTGATGGAATCACCCCGCTCTACTTCTCAGACCTAGCCGAAGGTCCCCTCTCATATATCCTGTGAACAGGATCTGGTCGGATGGACAGCGACGACGTATATGGTGTTATTCTAACACTTTCAGATCTGTAGTAATATCGTCACAGGACACAACTGAGATTGATATATATGATGACGCGCGGGCCCCGTAAGAGAGCCGGAGGGGGGTGTTGGAGACCAGAGATTCCGATTCCGAGTGGGGTTACCCTACTTAGGGTGGTTCCTAGGTATCGGGTTCTGGTATTCCTAACATCAGTCACCACACCTGTTGAGCCCCAATTGCCCTGGATATTTGTCTCTATTGTGAGATAGAGCCCGAGATGTTCCACCATACCATCCTTAGCTGCCCTTCTCGCAAGAGAGTCTGGCACCTCTACTACCTGGAAGTTGAGAGCTGGAGTGATAAGGAGCCAATCTAGTCTTCAACAGTCCTCCTATGCTGCTTGGCTGTCTATATCTCCACGACCTCAACCAGTTTCCTCTCCTAAGATGCCTGCATTTAGGGATCTCACCACTCTATCTCGGCCCATGAGTGGCCCCATCTCCTCATTCAATTCTTCATCCTCAGTTTGATTCTGTAGGGAAAGGTTCTTCTTATTTGTCTTCCTCAGTGATAGGTTTTTCTTGTATTTCTAGTTTAAATGTTTTCCTTTATATTTTGCAGTTTTGCACTCTGCGATATCAGTTGTTTGCCTTATTTAAAGGCACTAGTTTAGTTTCTTTTGTTTTTGTTTACTTTAGGATTAAGGTTTTCTTTACACCATAGCTAGTACTACATGTGAGTTCTTGTACTTTAGAAAAGAATACTTGATGATGATAAAAAAAACAAAAAAATCCATTTCCAGTACGGAGGTTGGCACCCCACAAGACTCACCCATTCCACCACTCTTGTTTGTCATCAACATTTCCTCCCTTCACTTTCCAGTACCACATCAGTTAATCCTCTCATATGTGAAAGACTTTGCGGTAACTATTGCCTCCTACTTCTACATAAGGAACCTCTAGTGCCTCCAGTATCCAGTGAAGATGTTGACTCAGAGGGGAAGAAAGCTGGACATCTCATTCTCTATGCCCAAAACAGAACTCCTGCATTGGTAAATCCTTCAACAGAAGGGCCTCACATCTAGTCTTCCCATAGTTATTCATGGCCTGCTCTTTTACCCCTCAGCTGTGATCCGATAGCTTGGCTACCGGTTCGAACCTGCCTACTGCTCCCTCCATTAGGTGACCAACACCCACTTTTCAAAACACTTAGCGCTAGCCCAGAGTGTGTTCTCCATGCTTATAAGACTATTAGGACCCAGGAAAGGGCTCGCTCTCTTTCTTTACCACACACTGACCTCCTCTATTCTGGTACCTATCCTACTCGATAGGGCTGACCTCTTCTCTCCCTCCACCTCCATGACAGACCAGCTGGCTGTCTTTAGAGAAAAGGTCCAGTGGTGGGTAACAAACTGCCTTACAGAGACCCCTACCAGTATCCTCTCTTGTAAGTCGACTCTTCTACCTATTCAATGCTTTATTGAGTACTGCCAACACCTTACAGCACTTAGGATAGTCTCCCTCCCACCTGAGAGCAACCTGGCCATATTGCTGCTCCACTCTTCCTTCTCTTCCACCTCATTGTATTGCTCCCCAGAGGACCACTACCTCCTGGCAGTAGGCCTCACTCTGCGCTACAGACCCCTGAATTGGAAAATAACAAAATCAACTCCTCCTGTAAGGAGACACCTTCTACTAAATGCCATAGTCTATAGGGTAGTCAAACTTGTGGGCTCGCTCTCCCATATTCCCCCAACTGCAGTGGCCCTCCTCCCTTTGCTACTGACTCCTGTGGCCCCAGACGACCCCCCATTCCTTGCCATCAAAAAAGGCTGCCGCCAGCTTCTCCTAAACATTTGGGCTCAGCAATACCCACTATCTCCCTGCTATCCATACTCACTTAGGCTTATACCCCACTCCTTTGTGGGCCTTGGGAAGTTTATCGTAGGCCGTATCGATTAGATGAGGTTAGGAGAAGAGTACCTGAGTAGTCACCACTCCAGGAGAGATCCGAATGCCTGGGATGTCTGTCCCTTTTCTCAAATAGAGTCCAAGACTTTCAACCATACCATCCTCACTTGCCCTTGCCCTGAACACACCAGGAATTTCCACCACTCCTGGGTCAAGAGCCTATATGATAAAGAACCTCTCTGGTCATCACTGACCCTCTTGGATAGTCTGTCCGCCTACATCTCTGCAACCTCAACCAGTTTCCCCTCTGAAATAACTGTGTTTAGGGATCCCACCTCTCCCTCCAGGCCCGCAAGTAGTCCAGTCTATTCATCTGCCTCTTCACTCCCAGTTTTGCAAAAAGAGGAGGGAGGCTTTTTCTATTTATATTTCTTTATGATAGGCTTTCTATTATGTTTAGTTTCAATGTTTCTCTTTATATTTAGCAATTTGTGCTTTAAGATATGTGTTGTTCGCGCCATTCGTGGGCGCTGGTTTTGTTTCCTTTATTTATGTTTGTTTTGTGATTAAGGTTTTATTTATGCTATATCTAGTACTGCTTATGAGTTCTTATAACTTAATAATGAATACATGATAATAATAATAATAATAATAATAATAATAAAAAGCACCTCTAGTACAGCACACTTCATCACTCCTATTTCCTACCTACATAGTTTGACAACACCACAGTCAACTATCATGGACCATTCACCCTTCCCTCTAACTCCTCAATATTTCCTACCTCAGTGTAATGTTTCTCTTCAACAGCATCTCCGGCCCTTGTCTGGCTTGTCTTCCTTTTCACTTAATAGGGGAGTTATCTGGACCTTACCCAGAAGTTCTGAATCATTTAGAGTGCTCGCTTAGATTTGACAAATTTGGCTTTCACTCCTCTTTTCCAGTTAGCATAGGCAGTGGTGGAAGTCATTCTCCCCACTTGCATGATACCCACTAGAGAAACATCTCAGCTAGTAACTTCAAGGTCTGTCTTATAGTAAGATTCAATCATACCCACCTAGTCATCTGGCCCAAGCCACAGTCAGCTTTCTACCATCACCCTTATGGTTATCTTCCACTACTGGAATATCCTCCACTAAATGAAACTATCTCTCCTAGAACAAAGAACTATATGAGAGACACGGCAATACAGCAATAGTTCAGTTTTTATGGTCAGGTCACCTTTGGGGCCTTGGGCCCTGCCTCTACCTCCACACTTCAATTGTACCAGCTCACTTTCTACTGTCTTACCTCCTTTGGCTGGTACCCTATGACCTCCGCTCTCCGCTGAGTAGTGTTCCAGGGTTTCAGCCTGGTGCCTGACTGCAGTCGATCTTTGGCTGGTAACCTACTCCTGAGCGGCATCCTCTCTGCCAAATATCCACTGCTTGGACCTGGTACCCTGGCCTCTGTTCTCAATTTGTGGGTCATATTATTGCACTACAACTGTTGCACAGCTGGTTGGGAGTATCTAGCCTTAAGGCTCTTCGCTGGCAGCCCACTATGTGGGCGGTTCTTTATAAACAGCAACTTAGCAGTTCAGTAGGCAGTAGATACTTTTTTTTATGGTTTTCAGTAGTTTGCAAGTAGAGTTTTTCCTTATACTTTCTAGTCTTGCTTGTTTGATTTTATTTCTGTTGGCTATGTGTAGTTAGTGAGAAGGGAATCTTTTGGGCAAGGAATCTTCTTGGACACATGGTTGGCTTCTGGGCGAGAGTGTTAGGAATACTGCAGTCCGATACCTAGAAACCACCCTAAGTAGGGTAATCCCTCTCAGAATTGGAATTCATAGTCTCCAACACCCACCTCCAGCCCTCTTATGGGGCCCACATGTCACCATCCATATTGATGTCAGTTGCGTCCTGTATCTATAATGCCACAGAATTGAAGGTGTAGGAATAACACTATATACATCACTGCCGTACATCTGACCAGAACTTTCTCATGGGATATATGAGAGGAGACCCTTGGCTAGTTCCAGGAAGTGGAATGGAGCAAGTCCGTCAACTACTCAGGAAGTTACTAGGCTTCAAAGATGTAACATCTGTGGCATATGCTATAGGTAATGAGACATTTGCACACAAACAGATAGTATCAAATGATAAAAAATCTCAAAGAGAAACCAATACATTGGCACCCACTCTAAGATAACTAGAAGAGTCTAGAACTTCAAGGAACACTACTGCAGAAACCAATAGACTTTACAGAGTGTTACAACTAGGTTTCAAAACACATTAAGGCTGAGGGAATAATCCCTAATATTAGAACAATGATTGAAACTCTCTTACCCAGAGTAACTAAGAGTTGCTAACAGTGGGATTATCTGTCAGTTCGGTAGAATAGCTTCCTGTAAATTAGTAGGAAGTCCTCCAGAAGACATCTATCAGTTGGATAGGAAGTTATGAAGGTTTGAAGTCAGGCGAGCTAGAAAGGTTGTAATGATAATTATCTTCACAGATATAACCCGTAGATGAAACTGATCATTTCATCAATGATAGAAATAATAGGGGCTAACTTAGTTCGACTTGAGATCTAAGACCAGAAGCCTAAAGACTCTAATGGTTGGGTTATTACTATGGAGAACAGCAAAGTTCCTAGATAGTTATATGTAATTAAGGAAGAGGGTGTGGTGATTTTCAAGGTCTCTAGGTATTTGCATCTTTGAAGAATACCCGACCTTGCGAGCTACAATCAGAGAGATACATAGTTGTATAATCGATGGATCTAGTTCATGAATACTCAGACTTGGAACATAAATATTGAAGTACCTCTCAGGCTTTTAGACATCACCAAGCAATGGAGAAGAGACCTTAATAATATACTATTGTTTTTACAATTTTATTTTACTTTACCTATTCTTATTTTCTCTTAGTAGCCATAAATGAAATGAGTGAATCTGAGCCTATCTAGACAATCTCTGTATACAGAAATGAATCTTGATTGGCCTAGACAACTCCGAAGTCTACCAGGTTGTCTCTGCTTAACAAAGACTCTTTTGCATTCAAGTTCTAAGGCCGGTGGGCTGGGCACCTGAGTTGATCACTCTTAGATTGGGTTGTCACGAATGTGGTTTGGCATGGAAAAGGTTTTCACATGACACATAATTATGAACTATAGGTATGTTATTGTTTTGTGCATAAAACTCATACGGGTGATATGATTTATTATGTTATGATTTGTTAATTATCGTACATGACTCGTGTATGAGTCATGGGATATGTGCCTGATGAGTATGCCTTGCAAGTGTACCTTGCGAGTATGCCTTGCACATATAATTTATGTTAAGTACATGACCTTATTATGAGTTCATGGGTTTTGTGCATGTGACTCATTCAAGTCATTTGACTTGTTTATTGTGTTATGATTGGTTTATGAGTTTTTACACATAACCTTGCTACGAGGTCATGGGTGTTGAGCATATGGCCACCTTGGTCACATGATTGATTGGTTATGTTTTGGTTTCGCAGATGTGACCATTTTGGATTACATGACTTGAGGCGGGAAGACCACTATATAAGGAGGCTGGTATAGCCGAGGAGGATAGGTTCTTCACGTTTTGTTCTAAGTACTTTTCCTACTTATTACTATAGTGAATATAAAACACATTTATGCTCTTCATCATTATCACCACCGTTATTATTGTTATGCCAAAGAGAACTCTTCATGAAAGAGTATTAGAGAAAGCTTACGATAGGCATTCCTGATAGAAGACAACGGTCTTGTACTATCGGTAATATAGATATAGGCCTAAAGCAATTGTAAGACTAGAAAAGGAAGAAGAGAAGTATCATTCTCTGTTGTCAGGAATAAACCATCCGAAGGGAGATTGTTACATTACAAAGTGTCACCTAGAGTGACACTAAATGATATAAGATGGCTTCCTTCAACCTAGACAGGGAGGAAGATATCGATATTGACAAGCAAAACCTTAATCTAGGAGGATTTAGCGATATCCTAGATCATGTTTCAGCAGAGTCCTTGAGGACAGCAAGTCCAGTAACCTCAGAGAATGGATCATCCGTCGATAGCTTTCCTACAGGAAAACCATGGCCAGAAAGGATTTGGGATCAGTAGCACCTGGGCCACCAGCCCCGACTGCTCCCATACTAGGTACTAGTATACTTAGAATGACTGAAGACCAGTTTCAAACATTTCTCACAGCAACACAAAATACAGGACAAGAGAATATCCAACAGCCGAAAGTCAAAGAACTCGACACATACCAAGGAGCCGAAGATAAACTACGAATATTCTTAGCATAATGCAAAGAATACTTTGCAGTTAAGAGGTAGGGAGAACATCACGACAGGATCACGATTCCCTTTGTTGAATCTCTATTGAGAGGACTCACTGGACAATGGATCATGCCTTTTTAAGATGGAAGAAAATAAAGTAAATGAGTCACGTATGTGGAATTCAAGGCAACACTTCTTAAACAGTTTGGCGATCCCAAGGCTAAAGAAACAGCAAGATGGAGTTTGGAGAAACTCCAACAAGGAAAACAGACATTTTCAGTATACTGGACCAAATGTTGACTATTGGAATACGAGGCAGAATTCAACAATGGTATGCTCTACATCAGTCCGCTAAGGAACTGCAGTAAGAAACTGTATGTAGTGAAGGGAATTTCTGACATGCATTACACAACTTCAGAATGATTTACAAGATAGGTGACCGACAAGAAAAGCAAACAGAACATCGTTCGGAACAATTCAGTAAATAGCATAGCACACAGGAAGGTCGAATCGTCCAGAAATGTAGATGGAACTTTCAGACCACAAGTAACTCTGAACAAAAGCAGAGCATTACCACCAGGCGAACCAATGGAATTGGATAAATCAAGAGCAGGACCAGCTTTGAACCTATCCAAAGAGGAATATGCTAGAAGGATGAACGGGAAACTCTGCTTGCAGTGTGGAAAAGCAGGACATCAGATATAGGAATGCCAAAGCTGACCTAGCAATGGATACTAAGGGACAAAAGGGGCTGGAAACAATCACTTCTAGTTTCAAAAGAAGAGCAACATCTGTAAGATAATTGCCCAAGACCTATCGGGGGAAAATATTGAGGGTCTCCAGTAAATGGTGGGCTGGAAGACCCAAGATTGGGACCTAGAAAACTCATCAAGTTAGCAAACTACTATACAGCACTACACACACAATAAGGAGAAGGAGACGGAGATCATGTGATGATCAAGATAAAGATATATAATGAAAAGCACAAAGAGATAGCAATATATGTAATGCTTAACTCGGGGGCAACCAAAGCTTTTATGGACAAGGAAATCTGCAACAAATACCTCCTCAATACCAAGGAAGCAAAGGAAGCGAGACAAGTCTACTTAGCACATGGGAAGCCAAGTGCAATGTGTCCTATAACCCACATGGTAGATGTACCTGTGGATATTGACAGTCATAGGAAAACAGCAACCTTCCAGGTAGCGGATCTCAAGAACTATGAGATAGTCTGAGGTATGTCATGGTTATGAAGATACAATCCGACAATCAATTAAAACCAGAATAATATGACCTTCACTAGCGAACTATATATAACACAATGTCTCCATAGTTCACCAGTAGTATACTCGACACCAATACGAGAAGTAAAAGAAGAAACTTTGCATGCAAAGTTTACCGAGATGCGGCAAGAGCAGAGAGTCCTGATACAAAGACTGGACCAAGGAACAAAAGTAGCTACCAAGGGTTCAAAGAGAGCAGTAGGACACAACCTGTATTCCAACGAGAGGACCAAGATACCTACCAACGGGCAGGCAATGATTGCAATAGGAATAGCCATTAGACTACCTGATGGCACAGATAGACTGATAGTACCCCACAGTGATCTAGCAGTCAAGCACTGACTTATGATCAACACTGGAGTAATCGATGCCGACTGCACAGGTGAAACCAAGGTTGTCTTGACTAACCAGGATCAAGAGGACTACAAAGTCAGAAAGGCGATTGAATCGGACAATTGATTATTGAAAGAATCAACAACGAAGACCCACACAAAGTAGATCAACTGAAAGAAACCATAAGAGGAAACAAGGTGTTTGGAAGTTTAGATCAACCTGAGCCCGATATAACAGAAAGAGTTGAGATCAAAGAGATCACAGGACAGGCCTTCAGAAGGTACTATGGAAGAGGATACACTACAGGAGTTCTCAAATGGACATACAAAGACGAAAAAGTAGTCCTAGCCAAAATCAACATCAGCACTGAGCTAGTAATCCAAGATAAGAAGTATCAGAGTAAAAAGAGGTAGAAAGAATTGATTCCGAAAGAATATTATCAATTCACAAATCTCTTTCTGGAAGAGGAAGCCACCGGGCTACCACCCTTGAAACCAGAAATTGACTATGAGATTCAGCTAGACAAGGATGAAAAGACAGGAAAACCAAAGAAAATTCCCTACAAGAAGCTATATCCACTAGGAAAGGCAGAACTCGTGGAACCCAGAAAGTACATCGAACAGAACCTGAATAGGAGATGGATCAGAGACGCCTTTGCATCAGGAGGATCTTCTATACTATTTATCAAAGAGAAGGATGGAAAAATGGGACTCTATGTCGACTACAGAGGTCTCAATTCAGTTACCAAGAAAGATTGGTACCCACTGCCTTTAATTGGAGAAGTATTAGACAGATTACAATCAGCCAAATACTTCACCAAATTGGATATCAAGAATGCATACTACAACATATGGATCAAAGCAGGAGACGAATAGAAAACCACATTCACCTCAAAATATGAAATGTTCGAATACCTAGTCATGCCTTTTGGATTAACCAATGTACCGGCTTTGTTCCAACCATAGATCAATAAGGTACTTAACAAGTACCTCGACATATATTGTATCGTATACCTGGATGACGTGCTCATCTGTTCGGGCAATATGCAACAACATCACAAGGACATCAGTAATATTACGACTGTAATACAGGAATCAGGAAGGAAGATCAAAGCAACAAAGTACAAATCCCATAAGGAAGAAACCGAATACTTCAGATTCATCATCAATCGAAGCGGTATAAAGGTCGATCCAGTCAAATCGGCAGCTATATGAGAGTGGGTAAAACCTAACAAAGCGAACGTTCAATGCTTCATGGAATTCTGCAATCTTTATCGAAAGTTCATAGAAGGATTTAGCAGACTTACGAAACCACTCTATAACTTAACTAAGAAAGACAAGACATGGGAATGGGGAGAAAAGAAACAAAAAGCATATGATGCAATCAGAACATATCAAACATCAGCACTGATACTGGTCCATTTCGAGCCAAATCGAAAAACGATAATCAAAACAGACACCTCGAAGTATGTATGCTCAGGCATACTGTTACAACAATGTGAAGACGGAAATTGGAGGCCAGTCTCTCATAAGTCCAGGACAATGACCTCCATGGAATGCAACTACGATATTGCAAACAACGAACAATTAGTAATAGTTCAGACATTAAAGGAGTAGAGGAGATAGGTCCTGAATAATAACCAGCTGGTCCGAGTTCTCACTGATCATAAAAATCTGGTCCCATTCATAACTACAAAGGAATTGAATGACCGTCAGCTAAGATGGATGAAACAACTCAGTAAATAAAATTTCAAGATTGAATACCAATCAGGAAAAGAGAGTGGAAAGCTGGATACTCTCACAACGATTACAAGCGACAAACTATAGACAAAAGAAGATGAAAGGATTGAACAGAAAATACGAACTCTTTTTCCAAAAGCCTACAGTAGTTCCAGGCAATAGAACTTATCGAATTCACATCTAAGAAAGAACAAGGAATCAAGAAGGCAAATGAAGATGACAAAACAATTCGCACAATAAGGAAAGCATTGAAGGAAAGGAAAAAAGAAAATAAAAGAAATTGCTTTAGGTTTATGCCAATGGGAAGATAGAAATATGTGGTAGGATAGAAAACAGTGGGTTCTGGAAGAAGAAAAGATAAGGACAAGCATCATACGACAACATCACTATATCCCAACGGCTGGACATGGAGGGACTGTTAATCAACAGAATTCATCACAAGGTCAGTCTATTTGCCAGGATTGCGCAAAGATATCAAATAATATATCAAAAGTTGCGATATATGCCAAAGAATAAAAATGGCTAAACATGTACCTTATAGATTACTGAAATTAAACAAAGTTTCCGAACAACTCTGGGAAACAATTACTATGGATTTCATCCCGGACCTACCACCATTAGAAGAATGTAATCACATCCTAGTTGTAGTGGATCGCCTGACCAAAATCAGTCATTTTATTCCGGTAAGAAAAAGTATAGATATGAGGGATTTTATACAAACATTCTTCCAAGAGGTTTTCAGACTGTATGTCCTCCTGAAAAATATCATTACAGATTAAAGAACATGGTTCACATCAGGATTATGGAAAAAGGTAACCGGAAAAATGGGGATACAAAATCAGTAGAGCACTACATTTCACCCGCAAACAGATGGACAAACAGAACAGGTAAATGCAATACTCAAACAATATTTAACGGCCTACGTCAATTATCAACAGGATGATTGGTATAAGCTGCTATCAATGGTGGAGTTCACATACAACAACGGAAAACAAAAAACAATAGGCATGTTACCCTTCTTTGCGAATTACGGACAACATCCACAAAGTCAGGCTACATATCATATAATTAACGGCATAATACCGGATACAACAAATATGGGAAAACTACACAAGATATTACAATACGAAATGAGTCAAGCAAAATAACGACAAAAAGAATGATACGATAAGCAGCGAAAACTGGATCCGAATATACAACTGGGAGATATGGTATGGCTGCTACTAAGCAATATTCATACAATACGACCATCAAAGAAATTTGGGCTATAAGAAAATCAGACCATTCCTGTAACGTGTTCGCAAGGTGCTAATCACGTTATCGGTAAAGGATACAATAGTTGGCAGGTGGCCTTCTCTTCCAGAGAGGAGGCGAGAGCTGAGAACTAAAGGAGGCTTCGAGGGTGTACTGAGAGACAAAGAAGTAACCGTTCAACCAAGTATATTGAAATACTGTCTGTCGAAGTCTGCCTTTTCTATCGTAGAAAGAGGCGGTCTTTAAATACACAAATCTGTTCATGTCTAGCATGAACGAAACTAATCAAAGGTATCAATCGATACACTTTGGTAAAACTCCTTAAGTATCAAAGCGATACTTAAAACATAAAACAAATAACCAAGTATCAAATGATACTTAAAACAAACCAAGTATTAAAGAGATACTTAAAACAAAACATAAAACAAAACCAAGTATCAAACGATACTTAAAACAAACCAAGTATTAAAGTGATACTTAAAACAAAACATAAAACAAAACCAAGTATCAAACGATACTTAAAACAAACCAAGTATCAAAGCGATACTTAAAACAAAACATAAAACAAAACCAAGTATCAAACAATACTTAAAACAAACCAAGTATCAAAGCGATACTTAAAACAAAACATAAAACAAAACCAATAACCGAGTACCCGTACCGATTACAATTCCACATACTAGAATGAGTACGCAACCGAGCTTATACGCTTGACCTTCCTCCCTCAATGCGAATACACAACACATTCTACATCTCACTCATCAAATTACACAACCATAATAAGTTTCCCTCACAAACAATTATTCTGCCTCCTCCGATTGAACTCAACGGAAAACAAAAATACGAACTAGATGAGATAATCAATTGCCGCTTCTTCTACGGTAACCTCCAATACTGAGCCAAGTGGACAGGTTATTCACTCAAACACAATAAAACTTGGTATTATGCATACAACTTCCAAAACGCACAAGATATCATCTCAACCTTCCACTAGCAATACACAGGCAAGCCCAGCCCAAATGGCGATCACATTCAAGCAAGACAAAGGTGAAGGAAAACCTCCCACACCATTACAAGTACATGAGGGCTAGGACGATAGCTCCCACCATACCATACCAACTAGCTCCAAATACTCATTCAAGGGGCCAACCGATGAAGAACTCAAGGAAAGGGAGAAACAAGCATGGCATAACACCATGTCATGGACTGTATGCTATGATGATGAATGCCAAATGTAATTTGACGACAAAGAAGGCTCGGGATGGTTCCCGAGAGAATACAGAAAGTGCGGTCCATGCCCGAACCATGCCCTAAAGCACTGGCAACAGTGATTCAAAAATGGGTACATGATGCATAGGGCAAGGAAAATCTCTGCGAGATATTACCCGCAGAAGGACAGAAGCAAAAAAGAGTTGGAAGGAGAGGAAGCAAAAGGCTTGGACTATAAGGGCATGGCCCAGGGAGGAAGGGGCCCAACACTCCCCTGCGAATATGGAACAGGATGTCAGGAGCCTGCATTGGCAGATCCGAGGACTCCAGGAACAACTTGGCCAGGCCAAGGTCACAATTTCAGTAAACAATAAAAGAATTGTAGAGCTAAGACAGCTGAACGATACACAGTGGCACATGATTGAAATGGCGAACCTGACCTTAGAATTGGTAAGGATCAGATGGTAGATGGCAGATGAAAAGTTCAACAAGCTGAGAAGAACCAGGTGTTTGGTCCAATGGGAACTATTGAAACTGGGAGAAAAGGCCTGATGGGACTCAGGCTTAGGAGGAGGGGAGCTGATATCAGTAATGTGGCTTGGCACGGAAAAGGTTTTTACATGATATATAATTATGAGTCATAGGTATGTTATTGATTTAAACATATAACTCATTTACGTCATATGATTTGTTATATTATGATTTGTTAGGTGTCGCACAGGACTTGAGTATAAGTCATGGGACGTGTGCCTGGCGAGTATGCCTTGCAAGTATACCTTGCGGGTATGCCTTGCGCATATGATTTATGTTTAGCATATGACCTCGTTATGAGGTCATGTGTTTTGTGTATATGACTCATTCGAGTCATATGACTTGTTTATTGTGTTATGATTGATTTATGAGTTTTCACATATGACCTTGCTACGAGGTTATAGGTTTTGAACATATGACCACTTTAGTCATATAATTCATTTGTTATGATTTGGTTTCACACATGTGACCACTTTGGGTCACATGACTACGGGTGGGAAAAATACTATATAAGGAGGCTTGTAAGACCAAAGAGGATAGATTCTTCAAACTTTGTTATAAGTACTTTTCCTCGTCCTTGCTCTTGCTTCGCCCTGAGCGTTTCTTTCGCATCCATGAGGGGCCTTGATGCCTTAGATTCTGGGGGAGATATCTGAGTTCGCTCAATAGCTCCTGGGGTTTTTGGTGTTAAGGTCTGTTGGTGTTATGTGGTGGATTACTTGTTTACTTCTCATTTCGTTGCCTGCTAGTTATTTCACGATACTGGTACTTCAAGCTACTCATCACGGTCGCTTATGAGCCCCTTTTGGTAAAATATCTTGGACTTCCTGTCTATCATCTACTCGCAGGTTTCGCGTTCAATTGGGGAGGATTGAACATTGTGTTTGGGGGGATCACCCATATTGTTCTCTGGGCCAGCTCATGTTTCTTATTAGGTTTTAACGGAGTTCTTAGTTCTCATAATACAACATGCCCTTGGGTTAGACTGATGATCTTTCCAAGTCTCAACTTGTCATACCAGCTGCATCATTCCTCAGGTGACAGGGTAGTGTCTGCCGGGCCCCTCCTCGTTACGTTTTTGTTTCTATTGTCGAAATCCTACAATGTTGTTTATCACCGTTCCCTTGGAGTTTTTGTCCTTGCGACATTTATGGTAATTCAGTCAGGTGTCTCCTTCTCACCTTGGTGGGGATGGCTTTGACCCTGAAAAATCTTACCCCCTGGTGTGGTTTTTCATTGCTGCCTGGGATGGTGTGGAACAATTGGCTGCCAAATACTCGTGTTGTCTGTGTGTTTGGGTGGTTCAGTCATAGACTATGGTTGGTGGCTTTACCCATTGCAAGTGGGGCCTACCTTCTATTTGTCTACTCCTGTTCACTCACCCTTCCCCCTCATGTCGCGTCAGTTGGGGGTACCTCTTACCAGTTGTTCAGGCTATGCTTGTTACTGGCCCTGTGGGGCTGGCTTTGGCTGGCTCTGCCTACTCTTTCCTGACTTAGTTGAACTTCGTTTTGACTGGGTTGGACAGTGTGGCTGGTACCAGTGCTTTTGGGTATTGGTACTGCCTCCTTTGTGGCTCCTAGCTGTAGCTGGTGGGCCCCTTTCAGCTACAAGATGCTGGGGGTTAGGGCTCTGTTAGTGTGGCCAAGACCAGTGGCTACTCGATGGGACTAGGTATGGGCTGTCCTGTGGCTATCGGATAGTTGATCTGTTTGAGAGACTGGGGGGCTGGATGGGCACTGTGGCATCTGGTGTGAAGGGCTTGGGGGGGGCTGATTGGAGGGAGAGAGGAACCTGCGAGCACCGATCAGGTCTGCGTCAGGTTGGGTGAGGTCTAATTAAGTGTTTCCAGTCCAGCTTGGGCTGTTGGGCGAAGCTACTGAGTGCTGTAAAGCTCCCCTATAGACCAGCTGACGGATGGCCACCTGTGCTGATAGTGGGTTGCAACCACCTGGTTGGACTTGTTTGGGACTTGTGTGCTGGGTTTCGTGGGTTTTGTTTGGTTTCTTTAGTTTGGCTACTGGTTTGGCAGAAGGAGGTATGGCACTATGGGTGGGAGATAGGCCCCACTGACCTTTTCAGTCTGTCACCACCTCTATGTATTTTATATGTTTGTATTATTTTATTTGGGGGACAGGCAGCAGGTACAGGTTCTCCTTACCGGTACACTCTTCGGAGGCAACTGACAAAGTGGATTCATAGGATCGATGGCCTGGCATGCGGGTGCGAGAGGTTGACATATTGGTTGCCTCCTCCCTACTATTGCGTCGCCTGTGGATTTAGTTTATGTTAGTTGGTTTTCTACTATAGTGGAGGCTTCGCAGGATGGTGTTAAGACTGAGTGGGAGTGATTTTATATTTATTGGATGAGGAACCTGGTCGGGTTAGTCTTTTACTCGGCTTTGGCTACGTTTAATGCTGGTTGGCTTCATACCAGAGGAACTACAGACTTGGACCAAGGCGGGCGCTGGGTTGCTTGATAGTCTTGTATTTAGTTCTCGTGCAGGCATGACTTAGGGATGGTAGGTGCGGGACCGTAGACTTAGTTAGCTTAGGGTTAGCTTAGGATTAGTGGTATACCGGTTAGCATTATCCCTGTACCGGCGAGGGCTTGTCATATGCCAGTGTTAGCGGTACAAGTTTAAATAAAATTAGATTAAATTTTAAGTACTTTTCCTACTTATTACTATAACGAATATAAAACACCTTTACGCTCTTTATCATTATTATGACCTTCATTATTATTATGCTAAAGAGAACTCTTCACGAAGGAGAGTTAGAGAAGCTTACGATAGGCGTTCCCAATAGAAGACAAAGGTCTTACACTATCAGTAACGTACGCATAGGCCTAGAGCAATTGTAAGACTAGAAAAGAAAGGAGAAGAGAAGTATCGTTCCCCGTTGCCATAAACTAACTATCCAAAGAGGGATTGTTACATGTATGGGATTAGGCACATACTTGAGAATCTAGATGGTACTGGTTTTCTCTTTGTCCAGGGTAGAAGAGTTTTCTTAACATCATATCTTATATTGCATACGATGTTCTTGTACCTTATACAAGGAATTAAATCATTTTTTTTAAAAAAAAAAAAAAAACACCTCCGGTATTGGCTCCTCACACAACCACTTATATTCTTTCCAATACTACAAGTGGAATCAATACTTTATATACTTTTCACAACACTAGGTGAAAAAGAGGTTTTGCTTATCAGAGGTAACCCAAGTGCAAGACGATCTTCGTTATCAGAAGTGATATCAAAAGTAATAGTTCTCCAAAGCTGTTGAGATATCGAGAAGATATAAGAGGTAAGGTCATTACCTGTTGAACAATTAACCAGTAAGAGAGTAGGATTGTTATACGTTCTCTCCTTTACCTGTATAGATAGATCAACAAATATCTCTCTCCTTATCACAAATATGGCCTGGCATAAAAGAGGTTTTCATGTGACACATGGTTATGAGCAACAGGTATGTTATTGTGTCACACATATGACTCATTCGGGTCATATGATTTGTTATGTGTGGGATTTGTGATGCTTTCACACATGGCTCAAATATGAGTCATGGGACGTGCACCTGGCGAGTATGCCTTGCGAGGGTGCCTTGCGGGTAAGCCTTGCACATATGATTTATGTTTTGCACATGACCTCGTTATGAGGTCGTGGGTTTCGCGCACATGACTTAGTCAAGTCATATGACTTGTTTATTGCGTTATAATTGGTTTATGAGTTTTTGTACATGACCTCGCTATGAGGTCATGGGTTTTGAGCATGTGATCACTTTGGTCACATCACTAGTTTGTTATGATTTGGTTTCGCACATGGGACCACTTTAGGTCACATGACTACAGGTGGAAAGAATACTATATAAGGAGGCCGATACAGCTGATGAAGATAGGTTCTTCACGCTTTGTTCTAAGTACTTTTCCTACTTATTACTTTAACCAATATAAAACACCTTTACAATCTTTATCTTTATTGCAACGTTATCATTATGCCAAGGAAAGCACTTTACATAGAAGAGTTTGAGAAAGCTTACGATAGGCATTCCCGATAGAAGACAAGGATCTTGTACTATTGGTAATGTAGGCAGAGGCCTAGAGCTATCATAAGACGAAGGAAGAGGAAAACAGAAACGAGAAGTATTGTTCCCCATCGCCAAGAACTAACTATCCAAGGAAGGATCGTTACATTACAAAGTGTCATCTAGTACGACGCCAAACGATACAAGATGGCATCC
This sequence comes from Tuber melanosporum, assembly GCF_000151645.1. Taxonomy (NCBI): domain Eukaryota; kingdom Fungi; phylum Ascomycota; class Pezizomycetes; order Pezizales; family Tuberaceae; genus Tuber; species Tuber melanosporum. The sequence goes on along the minus strand of NW_003298841.1, from coordinate 450,992 downwards.
TTCAATCTAGACAGGGAAGGAGATATCGACATTGATAATCAAAACCTTAACCTAGGAGGATTCAGCGATGCCCTAGATCATGTCTCAGCAGAACCCTCGAGAGCACCAAGCCTAGTAACTCGAGAGAAAGGATCACCAGTTGATAGCTCTCCTGCAGGAACTCCACGACCCGAGAGAATGTCGGGATCAGCAGTACCTAGGCCACCTGCCCCAGCCGCTCCGGCATCAGGAACTAGCATACTTGGAATGACTGAAAATCGGTTTCAGGTATTTCTCGCAGTAAGACGAAATACAGGACAAGGAAACGTCCAACGACCGAAAGGAAAGGAGCCCGACACATACGAAGGAGCCGAAGACAAGCTATGAATATTCTTAGTGCAATGTGAAGGATATTTTGCCGTTAAAGGATATGGAGATCACCATGACGAGATTAAGATTCCATATGTGGAATCTCTCCTCAGAGGACTCGCAGGACAGTGGATCATGCCTTTCCAAGACGGAAGGAAGCAGAGGGAATGGGTCACATACGAAGAGTTCAAGGCGACACTCTTTGAACAATTCGGATATCTCAACGCCAAAGAAATGGCATGACGAAAGCTGGAAAAATTCCAACAAGGGAAACGAACATTCTCGGCATACTGGAACGAATGCCAACTATTAGAATACGAAGCCAAATTTGATGATGCTACTCTCTACATCATCCTCCTAAGAAACTGCAGTGAGAGACTCCGAGAGGCATGGGGAATATCCGACCAGCGCTATACAACAGCAGAACGATTTGCAAGATGGGCGATCGATAAGGAAAGCAAACTAAACATGGTTCGAAGCAACTCGGAAAATACTATAGCACACAGGGTGGTCCAATCATCCAGGAATGTGGACGGAACCTTTAAACCGCAAGCAGCTCGAGGAGAAAGTCGAGCATTACTACCAGGCCAGCCAATGGAGTTAGACAAATCAAGAGCATGACCTGCTCTGAACCTGTCTAAGGAACAATACGCCAGAAGAATGAAGGGGAAACTCGACCTAAGGTGCGGAAAAGTAGGACCTTGGATACGAGAATGTAGAAGCCGACCCGACAGCGGATACTAAGGGACCAGAGCTGCTGGGAATAATCGTTTCAAAAATCAAAAAAGAAGCAACATTCGCGAAATGATCGCAGAAGATTCACTGGCGGAAAACGACGAGGGTCCCCAGTAAACAGTAGTCTGGGAGACCCAAGATATGGACCTGGAAAACCCATCAAGTTAGTGAACTACTACATGGCACTATACACGCAAAGAGGAGAAGAAGACAGAGATCATGTGATGATCAAAACGAAGATATACAACGAAGAAAACGAAGAAACAACAATATATGCAATGCTTGACTCTGGGGCTACCGAAGACTTCATCGACAAAGAAATCTGTGACAAATACAGCCTCCACACCAAACAAGCAAAGAAAGCAAGACAAGTCTACCTAGCAGATAGAAAGCCAAGTGCTATAGGTCCTATAACCCATACGGCGACAATACCTATGGACATTGATAGCCATAGGGAAACGGTAACCTTTCAGGTAGCAGATCTTAATAACCATGAGATAGTCCTAGGGATAGCCTGGTTGCGAAAGCATAATCCAACAATCGATTGAAATGAGAACAAGATGACCTTTACAAGCGAACTATGTGCGACACGATGTCTCAACAGTTCACCTGTAGTTTACTCAACACCGATACGAGAAGAGGAAGAAGAAACTTTGCATGCAAGGTTCGCTGAGATGTGGCAAGATAAGAGAGTCCGGATACAAAGACTAGACCAAGAGGCAAGAGTGCCTACCAAGGGTTCCAAAGGGGTAGCAGGACATGACCTGTATGACAACAATGAAATCAAGATACCTGCCAACAGGCAGGCAACGATAGCAACAGGAATAGCCATCAGACTACCAGAAGGCACCTATGGACGAATAGCACCCTGCAGTGGTCTAGCAGTCAAACATCCACTCATGACTATGGCAGGAGCGATCGACATCGACTATACAGGTGAAATCAAAGTGGTCCTGGCCAACCTGGCTTAAGAGGACTACCAAGTGCAAAAAGGCAATTGGATCGCACAGTTGATAATCAAAAAAATCAACAAAGAGGATCTGCACGAAGTAGATCAACTGGAAGAAACCACAAGAGAAGACAAAGGATTTAGAAGCACAGACCAAAGCCAGCACGATATAACAAAAAGAATCGAGATCAAAGAGATCACAGCACAAGCCTTTAGAAGGTACTATCGAAGAGGAGATGCAACAGGAATTCTCAAATAGACATACGAAGACGAAAAAGCAGTTCTAGCGAAAATCAACATCAGCACAGAGCTAGCAATCCAGGATAAGAAATACCAAAGCAAAAAGAGATGGAAAGAATTGGTTCCAAAGGAATATCATCAATAGACGAATCTATTCCAAGAAGAGGAAGCTACGGAGCTACCACCTCGAAGACCAGGAATCGATCACGGAATTCAGCTGGACAAAGACAAAAAAACAGGAAAAATAAACGAGATTCCCTACAAGAAGTTATACCCACTAGGAGAAGCAGAGCTCAAAGAACTTAGGAAGTACATTGAGCAAAACTTAAAGCGAGGATGAATTAGGGACTCTTTCGCGTCAGGAGGATCCCCAATACTATTCATCAAAAAGAAAGATGGAAAAATGAGACTCTGCGTGAACTACAGAGCTCTCAATTCAGTTACCAAGAAAGACCGATATCCACTACCCTTGATTGGAGAAGCACTGGATAGACTGCGGTCAGCAAAATACTTTACCAAACTCGACATCAAGGACGCATATCACAATATACGCATCAAGGCAGGAGATGAATGGAAGACTACATTCGCCTCAAGATACGGAATGTTCGAATACTTGGTTATACCCTTTGGGCTAACCAATGCACCGGCTTCATTCCAGAGATGGATCAACAAGGTACTCAATATATATCTCAGCATATGTTGCATCATATACTTGGATGATGTACTCATATACTCAGAAAACATACAACAACACCAAAAGGATATCAGCAATATCATGGCCGCAATACAAGGATCAAGAATGAAGATCAAACCAACAAAGTGCAAATTCCATAAGGAAGAAACGGAATACCTCGGATTTATCATCAATCGAAGTGGGGTCAAGGTCAACCCTGTCAAAACAGCAGCCATATGGGATTGGGCCAAACCAAAGAACAAAACAGATGTTCAATGCTTTATGGAATTCTGCAACTTTTATCGAAGGTTCATAGAGGGATTTAGCAGGCTTGCAAAACCACTCTATAACCTAACAAAGAAAGACAAGAAATGGGAATAGGGAGAGACAGAACAAAAAGCATACAATGCAATAAGAACGCATCTAACATCAGCACCCATACTGGTTCATTTCAACCTAAACCGAAGAACAACCTAAACCGAAGAACAACGATCGAAACATGACGCCTCAAAATATGTGTGCTCAGGCATACTATTGCAACAATGCGACGATGGAAAATGGAGGCCAGTGTCTTACCATTCCAAGGCCATGACCCCCGCAGAGTGCAACTATAATGTTGCAAACAAAGAACTATTAGCGATAGTTCAAGCATTAAGGGAATGGAGGAGATACATTTTGAACAACAACCATCCTGTCTGAGTTCTAACTGACCACAAGAACTTAGTCCCATTCATGACTATGAAAGAACTGAATGACCGCCAGATAAGATAGATGGAATACCTCAGCAAATACAACTTCAAAATCGAATACCGACCAGGCAAAGAGAGTGGAAAGCCAGATGCTCTCACAAGAATTGTAAGTGAAAAAACCACAAACGAAAGAAGACGAAAGTATCAAACAAAAAACACGAACACTATTACTAAAAACCTACTTTGAGGCAATGGAGATTATCCAATTCACATCGACGGAGGAAAGGAAAATTGAGAACGCAAACGAGAAAGACAAAACAATTCAGGCAATAAGAGAAGCATTGAAAGAAGGAAAAAACGAGATGAAAGGAATTGCTCTGGGTTTATACCGATGGAAGGATGGAAGTATGTGGTACGACGGAAAACAATGGATTCCGGAAGAGGTGGAGATAAGGACAGATATCATACAACAACACTACGATATCCGAACAGCAGGACACAGGGGAACAGCTAAAACCACGGAATTCATCACGAGGTCATTCTATTGGCCAGGACTGTGCGAAGATGTCAAACGATATGTCAAAAACTGCGACATATGCTAAAGGACGAAAACGGCTAAACACGCATCATATGGATTACTGAAATCAAACGAAGTTCCCGAACAACCATGGGAAACAATTACTATAGACTTCATCACAGACCTACCAGCATCGGAAAATTGCGATAGCATCCTGGTAGTGGTGGATCGTCTGACCAAAATGAGTCATTTCATTCCGGTCAGAAAAGATATCAACAGGAGGGATTTTATACAGACATTCTTGCAAGAGGTCTTCTGACTTCACAGCCTCCCAAAAAATATCATTACGGATCGAGGAACACTATTCACATCAGGACTATGGAAGAAAGTAAGCAGAGAAATGGGGATACAAAACAGGATGAGCACAGCATTCCACCCACAGACGGATGGACAAACAGAACGGGTAAATACGATACTCGAACAATATTTAAGGGCCTACGTCAATTATCAACAAGATGATTGGTACAAGCTGTTATCTATGGCCGAATTCGTATACAATAATGGAAAACAAGAAACAATCGGCACGACACCATTCTTCACAAATTACAGACAACATCCACAAAGTCAGACCACATATCATACGATTAATAATGTAATACCGGACAAAACCGATATGGGAAAACTACACAAAACATTACAACACGAAATGAGTCAAGCACAACAACGATAAAAGGAACAATACGATAAGCACTGAAGACCAGATCCAAACATACAACCGGGAGATATGGTGTAGCTAATACTACGCAATATCCATACGATACGACTATCAAAGAAATTGGACTACAAGAAAATCGGACCATTCAGGATATTGGAAAGAGTGGGCAGCCGAGCTTATAAACTTGACCTTCCCCCCTCGATACAAATACACAACACATTCCACATCTCACTCCTCGAACTACATAATAACAACAAGTTTCCCTCACAAACACTTATTCCTCCTCCTCCAAGCGAACTCGACGGAGAACAAGAATACGAGCTGGACGAAATAGTCGATTCCCGCTTCTTCCACGGTCAGCTCCAATACCGAGCCAAGTGGACAGGATATTCGCCTGAACATGATAAAACTTGGTAGTTCACACACAACTTTGAACACGCACAAGATGTCATCTCAACCTTCCAGCAGCGATACCCAAGCAAGTCCGGCCCCGGTGATGATCACGTTCAACCAAGACAAAGGCGAGGGAAAGGCTCCCACACTGTTACAACAACACGAGGGCTGGGGCGATAGTCCATGCCAAACTACACCTACCAGCCCCGAATACTCATTCATGGGGCTGACCGACGAAGATCTCAAGGAAAGGGAACAACAAACACAGCATAATGCTATGTCGTGGACGGTCTGCTACGATGACGGTTGCCAAACACATTTTGGCGACAAAGAAGACTCGAGATGGTTCCCAAGGGAATGTCAAAAACGTGGTCCACGCCCGGACCACGTCCTGAAGCATTGGCAACAATGCTTCAGAAATGGGTGCAGGATGCACAGAGCACAGAAAATATCTGCGGGATTCTACCCGCAGAAGGATGGAAGCAGGAAAGAGTTGGAAGGAGAAGATGCCAGAAAGGCATGGGCCACGAGGACGCAGTTCAGGGAGGGAGGGGTCCAAAACTCCTCAGCGGACACGGAGCCGGAGGTTAGGAGCCTACACAGGCAGATCCGGGAACTCCGAGAACAACTTGGCAAAGCCGAGGCTACAATTTCGGCAAACAACAAAACGATCATGGAGCTAAGACAGCTGAACGATAATCAGTGGCACACAATCGAGATGGTGAATCTGACTCTAGAATGGGTAAGAGTCAGATGGAGGACAGCAGACGAAAAGTTCCACAAGCTGAGAAGGACCATGTGCTCGGCCGGACGAGAACTACTAAAACTGGAAGAAAAAGCCTGAGGGGACTCAGGCTTAGGAGGGGAGCTAATGTCACAAACATGGCTTGGCATAAAAGAGGTTTTCATGTCACACATGGTTATGAGTCACAGGTATGTTATTGTTTCACACATATGACTCATTCAGGTCATATGATTTGTTATGTGTGGGATTTGTGATGCTTTCGCACATGGCTCAAATATGAGTCATGGGACGTGCGCCTGACGAGTATGCCTTGCGAGGGTACCTTGCAGGTAAGCCTTGCACATATGATTTATGTTTTGCACATGACCTCGTTATGAGGTCATGGGTTTCACGCACATGACTCAGTCAAGTCATATGACTTGTTTATTGCATTATAATTGGTTTATGAGTTTTTGTACATGACCTCGCTATGAGGTCATAGGTTTTGAGCATGTGATCACTTTGGTCACATCACTAGTTTGTTATGATTTGGTTTCGCACATGTGACCACTTTAGGTCACATGACTACGGACGGGAAGAATACCATATAAGGAGGCCGATACGGCAGATGAAGATAGGTTCTTCACGCTTTGTTCTAAGTACTTTTCCTACTTATTACTTTAACCAATATAAAACACCTTTACAATCTTTATCTTTATTGCAACGTTATCGTTACACCAAGGAAAGCGCTTTACAAAGAAGAGTTAGAAAAAGCTTACGATAGGCGTTCCCGATAGAAGACAAGGTTCTTGTACTATCAGTAACGTAGGCAGAGGCCTAGAGCTATCGTAAGATGAAGGAAGAGGAAGACAGAAATGAGAAGTATCGTTCCCCGTCGCCAAGAACTAACTATCCAAGGAGGGATCGTTACACTCCTCGTACTTTAATTTCTTAGTACAACACTGCTGTAATACTATATATAGCATTCCTGTCTAGTTGAGTAAAAACTGTTGCCAGAATATAAAAGAGGAATTAGAATAGCCTCAGGATATGGCCCTCAAGTTACATCATATATATTGAATCACAACTCCCTGAATGGTAAGATAAGTTAACCAAAAGTAGTCTAAAGTCTACTAAAAATTGTTGAATAGACTAAGAAATATACTTTTTAAGATACAAACTATGACATGTTATATACCTGCATCTATTTGAAGGTATTTTGGCCAGACCAGTATCTCCTAAGCTATTAAGGTAACCATAAATCTATACCACTATTCTATAGTTGTTATTAAAGAGTTATTAAAAACTCTAATAGTATAGGTTATAGCACTTTACAACCCGTCATTCTAAAGCTTGCTTGTACATAATACCCATAAAATTAAACCTGCAATAGCCTGAAAATCCATTGTAAAAGCCATATGGTCCACTACCAAGATATGATAGAATTGAGTAGATCTTGCTAGATATTTACTAGGTTATGCTAGCTGTATAGTAATGAAATACATATAAATAGAAAGTTAACTAGTTTGCTATACCTCCTAACTAGCATAATATTTCTCCACTAATATATTCATAATGAAATAAGCTTTTACTTCTATAATTATATTGAAGATGAAAAAGCTAAAGTACTTTAATTTGAGGAAAGCTGGAGAAGTCTATGGAGCAGTTAAGTTTATTACGGAGAACCTTTAGATAATAATATTATATAGAGAAATATGTAACAAGTTAGTACTCATGAAAGTTTAAGTAGTAATAGATTGTTTTCGCAGTATATGAAATCTACTTAAGTATTTGCAAGTTGTCCTCTACTCTGATAATCAAAAAAAACTTTCTAAGTATAGCTGCAGGCTTAACAATATTAAGTTTTACTGTTTTGATTCTTCAACTCTACTACTGAGATACCAAGACTTTTATTTATCATTAACTTTCAAAGAAGACTTGCCAGTACAGTCACACTCTTAGAATTTATCTTCTAATAGCAAGTGCCTGTTACACTTGATTGATATACTTGCATTCTTGTATCCATACATCTTTTTAAGTAAAATTATCAGATTACCAGATTCTGAGTAGTGTAACTTTAAACTTGTTTTTATTTTTACTTTTTTTTTCTTGTATCCAAATAAAACCTATTACTAAAGCTATAAATATAAGCATTACAGTTGATGTTGCATCTATAACTAAACTGTCACTTTTTGTGTCCCTGCTCTTGACTTCTAGAACGATAACAAAAAAAAAAAAATTTGTGATGGCTATGTCTGCCCAGCTGGACCATTGTAGAGTGAAGTTAAGTACGGGGAAGAATATTTATGTAACAGAACCAGAAATACTCTTACCCCGAGTACCCGCGAAACCGAAGTCTCCCTCACCCATCTGGCCCCATCCTCCTTCTCCTCCCCTGCCCCAGGAACAGGCAACAAGCCTACGGTATCGTACACATCGGCCCTATCGCGGACCAGAAAGAGCTTAAGTTACCGGTACCCATCCTACCGCTCCCGGTCCCCGACGGACTTGATTGAGCTCGGACCATCCAACTTTCCAAACCACTCTGTCCCTTGACTCGACCTGACTTGCCCGGAGCTGCTGTGCGACAAAATGCACGAATACGGTGTGGTGTTGTGGGGTGTTGGGTGGTAAGGTAGCACAGCCGGATTTGTACTCGTATCGATTGGCCAATCGCTTGTTTATACTTCACGTGTTAGTAGTTAATGATACCGGTACAGTACAGTACCCGTAAGCCTTCGCACTCGAGTTTGGCTGCTGTGCGCGTTTGGGGTTGGTTGGCTGTCTTTTGGTCTTGTCAACTGTACCGGTAATGGGATACGGTACTTCTCGCTTGAGTAATATTGTAGCCCGGATAGAGCCAAAAGCACTGGTAAGGCTGAGGTACCGTTATCAATGGAGCAAGGTAATTTATCACAAATCCGAGGCGATCGATTAGTCTGTGACGTTCTAGCTGGTAACCTTTTTCCCAAATTTCTAAGGCTTTTTGAGAGGTGATGAATTTTGTCAACGTCGCTTTTTGGTTGTTTTTGGCTGCATGTTCCGGGTTTTTAACCTAACCCCCGCAACGATCCAAGCAAATTAAACTAAAACACCGTTGACCCTGCATCCGTCTTGAACGGCATTACTGTACTCGTACCATACTCGAGTACAGCAAGACAAGCTAACTTGTCAATCCCGCCGTTCCAGTATCCTACATCACAGCTGGAAAACACCACCTGCGCGCCCCGTAACTCAAAGTCAAGGGGTCGGCCAACCGGCAAGGACGTCGCGGGACCGGTGCAGGGTCGATCGTACACGAGTGGTCTGTAGATATATCATACCCTAAGTCCCCGTGAACTAACGAATAACTATAGTAAATTTTTAATTGATTTTGCGCATCTATACCCCCCAGAACAAAAGATACAGTGAAACCGACAGTTACCTCACAATAAATAAAAATAAAAAGAATAACAAGAATAAACGCCATAGGCTCCACTCCAATCCCCCTTACCGCTGCTTCCCTGTTCGCAAAACCCCAGTCTAATCGATTCCCGCTGCGCCCGAACCCGGATCGCCATGTCGTCTCTGACAGGCAAGACAGTTCCACGCATGGTAAGGTCATAAGTTGATTGTAATAATGTGAGAAGAAAGACTCCCCACCAGCTAAGATGAAGAAGAAATCGCCAAAAGAAAGACCGGAGTAAACTAGAGCAGACAAGACAGGTATTGATATGATACAAATTCCAGCAGGCACGAGAAGGAAGGGACGGGGGAGAAGATATAATGCGAAAAAAGCCCATCCCCACATGTCAGGGAAGATATCGCATCTAGTAAACGCGTAAGATGGTGCGAACCAAACCCACCCATAGGGCTACCGAACCCCCACAAGACTATGAATGTATGATATCATAAAAGAAATGGATGAAAGAAATATGCAAAAGGACAACCCAGTCTCTGAGATAGGGATACATGAAAACAAAGCGGGGTAAAAAAACTGTAAAAACAAGAGCCGACCACCGCCAAGACCCCTCCGAACCAAATGAACACAGCAGAACCGAAAAGCAAACATAACGGAAAAATCAAGATAGGAATACACCCCCAATTCATTCACCCATTATTCGTCTTGCCATCGCATTTAATACCCTTCTTTTAACCTCCTAACAACCCTCTCCAATCGCTCCGTAAACGCACAGTGTGCCTCGCCCAGTTGATAAAAGATATCACTCTCATCCTTGAGCTCGTCAACTTTGCGATGGTGCGCGATAAACACCTCCATAGACTCGTACAAGATATTAAGGCTCTTGTTAGGAAGCTGGTTGCGGACCGCGATGCGAATTTCGGTGTCCTGGCAGAGGTTGCCGAGGAGGATGGCAAGGTATCCGAAGCCAACATTTGATTGGGATTCTTCCAGTGAATCGGCCTGTATCGCTGTTAGCGTGTTGAATTTGTAATGAGTGGGGAAAGGGATGGATATACGTCTTCAGTCTTAGAAAATCGGGCAAGAAACAGTCTAACCAAGATGTCGAGCAGGAGGACGCCGGTTTCGCCCTTTCTGAGAACAGAGCATCTCCCCGGGATGCTCATTTCCGCAAAGTTATTTAGGAGACCAAGGCCAAGGACGAGTAAGTCCAAGTTAACCAGACGCGGGACCTCCTCGAGTTGGCCATCAAGGATACCAAATCTGCTGCGGATCAACTCAATCAAGATAGGGATGAGGTCGGAGGAGGCAAGTGCATCACAGGCCTCTATTCTATCATTCGTCATATTGATGTTTAGTCTGAGAGTGAGCAAGAGGATATCCTTAACGTCAAAGTCACCAACATGGAACTTTCCATTATCCCCGGTGACGGCCTGGGATATGATGGTGGGAATAATATCAGTCAAGGTTGCGAGCTCGTCTTTTGAAAACGCGGTTTCGATCTCAACATCTAACCCACACGCCCAAGCTTCCAAAGCAGAAACAAGGAGCTCGAGGACGAGCAAATCTAAAGCCTTCCCAGCCTTGGTGGGAGTAATGAAAGGCTTTACCATCGTGACAAGTTTGCCCAGCACATCTAAGGATACGATACGATCTTGTATACCGGTCGCTCTTAGCCTCCTAATAACCGTCTCCAGGACCATCAATCCCATAATCTGGGCCGAATAGACTCTCGGCTTGCACTGAGGAAAAACCGTAGACTTGTCGACAAGCGTGCGCAACTCCACAACCATCCCTTGAGCAGCTTTCGACATATTTGTCTTTTTATCTTTGGAAACTACCTTGATATCCCTCTCAAAGTCAAGCGTGCGGGCCAACATATCCAGAGCTCCATTGGCGCGTACTTCCGAGAGTACTTGGACAGTAGAATCCTCCCAGAGCAGGCGGGCGATCATAAATGCTAGCGTAAAGCAAATGACCTAATAAAAAAACAGGGAGTAGATCAGCAACTATCTTGATCAATCTCGAGCAGAAGGAATCCTACCTCATCAGTCTGCTTAGCGACACGCTTCAAGAGACGTGTATCAAAGTTGTTGGCTCTAAAGTTGCGAACAAACGTCTTGTCAACCATTTTGCAGGCAAGTCCAATATACCTAAACAACACCATTAGCCTTACTCAACTCTATAAGACGTAAAGAGCAATCATACCCAGAGCGTTTAGTCCCTAGAGGGACGTTCTTCCCTTCAATATCGCCAAAAAAGTCCTCGACATCGTCCAAGAAGCGATTATTGCTGCCCGTCTCACGAAGCTCATGAATATTCTTCATCATCCCTTTAGCAGTAGCAAGGGGCTCTTCCTCTAGCCCCTCATCAAAGTTGACACCCGTCCTGCCTGAGTATGAAGACGGCATCATCATGAGTGGGATTCCGAATAGATTCTGTTCAGACATATTCTCGTCGGCCTTGAAAGATCTCTGCTGTGCATAAGTAACCTTAGGCCCAATCCTACCGGCGGTATAAGTAGGCTTTAGGGTAGGCGGTTTTGGGCCCTGGGATCCGAATTGGAACAAGTCCTGTAGCTGAGACGAGCCATTCTGAGACTCCGACAGCTGTTGGAATTGTGGATACTGTGCATCCTGAGTAAAAGAATCGCCATCCCCGCTGGAATCAGTGGTGACCGAAGTTGACCTCGTTCCGGCTCTCGATCCGCGGGTATCGCCCCCGAGAGTATCAATCAGCCGGCGACGACGAACAGGTCGGAGCTCCGCAATTAAGGGAATATCAAACTCGCCACCATCGGAAAGCTCTTCACTAAGTCGTTTATTTCCCCTGGGTGCAGCCTTAGCTTTACCCTTTTTCCCAACTTTCTTATCGACCGGAGCGCTTATGTTGGGACCAACTGATCTTTCACGGACAAGCACTGGCTGCTCTATGGGAACATGCATGGCCTTCAGGCCAGGTAGCATTGCCGGAACCGCCTTTTGTACACGTGGAGCTGCAATGGTTTTGAGGGTGGTCTTGCAGGACTTTTTTGCAGATTCTTTTTCTGCGGTAGGTTTGGGGAGGGGTTCCCGAACCTTCTCACGCGGGGCGCACTTCCTCTCAATAAGATCAGGGGCCGATTTCGGTTTAATGAGAGGTTTCAACTTCTTCTCCTGTTCCTGCTTCTTTGTAAGAAACTGTGCCTCGGACTTGACAATGCTCTTGGAGAGTGTCGGCTTTGCTGAAGGTTGCCCATCAAGAGTATATGGAATTGAGACCTCAAAAGTGGAGTGCTTGGTTACCTTCAAGACAGTAGAATTCTTCGTAACCTTAGCAGTTGAAGTGATTTTGTCCCCCTTGAGATCTTTCTTCCCTTTCGGCAAAGCGGCCGAGATTGCCCCCTTGCCCTTCGCAACAGATAGGACCATCTCCTCATCAGAGTCCTTGAGCGACTTCCTTCTCTTCGGTTCGGGCACGGTAACCCCTCCGCCCTTCTTGTAAGAGCGCTTCTTCGAAAGGGCAATTTTCCTCTCCGGAATATCGCTCTCGGTGGAAGGGACGTCAAAGCCCGCGACAGCAGTAGGCCTAGTAATAGCCGGCTTCTTCTTAGTCTTCACCAACCCCCTACTACCACCTTTCCTCGTGGGGATAACAGGAACTTCCTCGACATCACTGGAAACCTCGAAATCGAAGATATCTGCGGAATCGAGTTTTTTCGCTGCGAGTTCCTTGGAAGATTGGGTCGGGGGAGCTGGGGGAGTAATATTTCTAAGGTAAGCCCTTGCAAAAGTCGATTTTCCGTTCACTCCCGAAGAGCTCTTTCTCTGCTGTGGGTGGTGCTGCTCTTGCTGTACCGGGTCAGCAACCAGAACCGATCCCCCCATTTTCTCCTTCTCCCCCTTCTCTCGCTGCTGCTGTACTTTCGTCACTCTGACCGGTGTAGCCTGTGACAAAGGAATGATTGTTGTTGTTATTGTTGCCCTTGGTGTCGATGTCGATGTCGATATTGCTGCCGCTTCTTTGTTTTGTTGAGCTTCATCCGAGATCTCGGGGGATTCTGAGCCATAGTCCGGAGTGGTGAAAATTCCAGGGGCGTCCGGGAACCGCTTCTTGATCGGTTTGCCGTATGTGAGGGCGGGGCGCCGGCGGCGCTGTTGAAAATCCTCCATTGAAAACGCGTTTTCACTGCGAAGATTATTTAGTGGAGGAGGCAGGGTGAATCAATTGTATTGGTCGATCGAATGGGTAGGAGAGGAGGAGGAAGGGAGTGGTGACGATGTTGAAACTCCCCCTTTGTGCTGTGGTGACTAGGAGGGAAAGGTGGCAATTTATTGATTGGATTTACTTGTCGAGAGGGATGTTTAAAGGTGGTGGTGGTTGGTTGGCTGTGGTTGGCGGGGGAGGGAGAAGAGAAAGGAGAGCTTTGTTGTGGTGGGGGAGAATGGGGTTGTTCAGTTAGAGGGTTTGTGGTGGTAGAGTTCATTCGTGAGTTATGATATGATAGAAGATGGGCACATCTAGCCAAATAGGGGACTAGCCTAGAAATAGTCGCCCANCTTTTTAGAGTTGTCAGGGCATGAGGAAAGCAGCCAAGCAGGAAGCCGCTTATTGGTAAAGCACCTTCCCTTTCCCCTTTCCTTCACAATACAACACCGGTACCGTGTTTCTGAGTGGAATGGTGTCTGGCTTCACAGCAGTGCCATCGAGGCTCAATTGAGTTTTGGCGTGCCAACCTCAGTTCTTCTCTTGGCCAAAATACCGGTAAAAGTACTCCTCTTACTCAATGGTGAAAAAAGATAGCAAAACCTCATATCATAATAATATCATAATAATAATATTATCGTAAATCAAGTCACCAGGCCCCAATCACCGCAGAATAGGATAATAAGGCCCCCCCCCCTCATCTCACCCCGCCCACCCATCACGTCGCATCTCATGAACGCCATTCAAAACACTGCCAAACGTCAATACTCGAGTACTCGAGTAAACAAATAAACAACCCCCTCTATCTCCAGCTGCAGCAACGCCCTACATACTCGAGTACTGTGTGGCATTGTACCTGCCGTATTCTACTCACTCATACCGGGGATCATAACATCACACCTGCAACATGATATCAAATCAAAACAAACCCAGCCGGGGGGGACCCCCAAAAAAATCCCAGACACAATGACCATGACCGTTACCGCTATCGTAGTCTATTTATTTATTTATCCATTTGTTTTCATCCCTGTTCTTAACCAATCAATATCGTAATTTGCCTGACTCCTTATCGGTCTAGAAATCCCCAAAGCCCTATCATGCCCGGCACTGCCCTGCCAGAGCAGCGAGACGGCAACAGGAACGAGAAGAAGAAAAAAGAAAAAAGAAAATCCGCCCCCGGATTTCACTGCAGGCGCCTGGGACACGCACGGACACTACCGCTGTCGTAACAAAAATCCATGGCTGCACGGACCACACTTCACGTCACCGGTCATCACCCGGATTTCATAAATATCACCCTCCTTTTCCCCTACCGTGATGATGAGGGCGGGTGCGGGTACTTGTTCGCGCGAGCATATATAATGGTATGTTCATAGATGAATCATAATTTTGGGGGGATAACATAGCCCTTTCATTGCAATCCTCCAACTACAACCCGGATAAATCATCAAAATTTAATGATAATATATAAGTCCATCTCCCACCCCACATCTTCCACATTCCCCTTCATCCAATTGACCCACCACTCAAGCCCCTCCCCCCTCCCCTTAGAAGATGAACTAAACCGCGCTTAATACAAGGCCTTTCATATACCAACCCGGGCCTAGGCCCTCCAAAGTAATAATTCTCCACACCAAGTGGGCACATCGGCGTGACCGGCTACCCGGGGGTCGCCTCGCGGCTGAGGGGGTGCTGGCGGGAGCCGATGAGGTATGCGCTGGCAATGCAATCGGTCCTCGCATGGCACTTTTGGTAGCAGTCCTTTGCTGAACTGGCCCTGAGGAGGTCGACTTTTTTGCTGCTGTCGTTCCCGGAGGTGCTGTATGTTTTTTCGCAGTTTCCACTTGTTGAGTATTTGGTCTCTGTGGTGGCCTATTCGCCCATAATTAGTGTGCTGGAAGGGTCGGAGCATGGAAGTGGGGGAGGATTACGGCGGTGACGGAAATAGTAGCAGTAGCAGGCAAGGTAGGAAGAGTCGTGCAAGAGCAAGTACTCGAGACCCTCTCGGGGGGTGCTGCGAGACGTAAGATAGCAAAGTGGGGTACCGGGCCATCACGACGTGCCAGATGGTCTGCCGAAATCGGGAGACCAAAGACGAAATCTTCCTCTGCCTGTCTCTTGCCGACCACGAGGGTGTGGAAGTCGTGGTGCTTGGCAGTTACAATTCGATCCCAACTATTAGCCAAGCCAAACCCTATTGATCAGAAGGGGGAAACTAGGAATGCCCTAGTGGTACAAGTGGTACTCATAGTGACCATGAGGGCATTGATATAACTACTACAGAATGGAATAGCCTCACTGGAGAGGTGCCTCAGCGCCCTGAGTACGTTATCAGTGTCGCAGGAACCGGAAACCGGTATGCCCCGTCACAGTTGCAGATGGGAGTGACAATAGCGCGGAGATGAATTTGTACTGCATTGTCGTTCTTGTCCTTTTGTTTCATTTGCCTGGCTTCACTTTCGCAATGAATTGACCTGCAGCTGCGGAGTGGAAAAAACACCTGATCCTACGCTATCGGGTGGGCGAGGGATGGACGGATTTGGAGGTGGGGAAGGGGAAATTTGTACTCTCTCCTGCTAACTTACCGTATATTCCCTCCAAGCATTGCAAGATCATGGGATAACACATACATACACCCCCTACCTCCCTGGTACCATATTATCATACTCCAGGTCCTCGGACCGCTCCCCTCCACAATCTAAACTCCCACCCAAATGCCTGCCCTTTGCCGCCCCAGAAACTCTCCGTGCTACTGTACACACACTCTCTCCCTTCTCTTTCTTTCTTCTCCCCTCTCTTCAACGAGCCATCCAACCCAACCCCGGTCACTCAACCACCTCCGGGCCGTTCTCGCAAAAAGTGTTCAAGCCCAATACTCCAGGACTCCTTAACTCAGTTCCCCCATGTTCCCAACCCCCCAGTCAGAAGCTTCCCCCCCCCCCGGTTACACAAGCATATAATAACATGATACCACATGTAATGCAGCACAACCCTATAGAGCACTAAAACCTAACAGGCCAATGCAAGGGCCCCACAATATTTTGGTCTTGCTTCGACTTGACTTGGTACGTGTGTGGTATCATACATGTGTGGGTGATTGCTAACTTAGGCTATCACATAACTCTACTGATACTCCTGCTGGGTCAATAATGGGGTTTCAGATTTCTCTGTAACTTTCACCGAAATGATTGCGGTTGTGCCTTTTGACCATCAAGGCACTAGTACTAACCACCGCAGGAGCACCTGCTGCTATTCACTATCTGCTAAAACAAGGAAGAATCCGACTGTGGCTTTCGTCTCTACCCAAACTAGAGAGCTGGATAAGGGGAGAGGAAAGCCCTTTTTTCCCAACACAAGTCCGGACGTCCCCGCACCCGCCGTTTGCTTACTTGCGGACTAGACTGCCCGTCCCTCCATCCAGGAAGGGGTCTCATGAAGTGAGTCCCGGTAGGTAATTTACAGCTAGAGCTGCTTGTACTCGTATCACACTAGAGCACTAGCACTTGTGCGAGTGATACATTTTCTTGTAGAGGGGTTTGTTCTCTTTGACCCGGATGGGATTGGCACGGATGGATTGAGGAGAAATGCTCATCACCGGAAATCACTCGGAGTGTCATAGGTCTGTATTGTTGAAACGACTGACGGTTGATTAAAGAAAGAGAGGTGGGCATGTGCCCAACTAAGTATACAAGAAAACCCCAGTTACAGTTTCCAGCCTCATGTAGTCTCACTTGCCGCTGCGTTACTCCTACCATGCTACCGCCACACCATGGCCTTATGTACTTCCTGTGGTCATCTTAGAGGATATGGAAGGTTGTTCCAATACTCCCACTCCTTCCATGTCCTATAAGCGAATAAAAAGAAAAAGAAAAAAAAACTTCTCTAAAATGAAGAAGTCAAATAACAATACTGAGTAGCCTCCTTAAACCCCTGCTCAAAGCCAAAACCGTGAATAAGGGAAAAAAGCGTTTGAGTTAGGGGAAAAGTACTTAACCCAATACAAGTCCAGTATAATCCTCCCACTGAAGTCCAAACAGTAGATGAGTAGCAAGAAATATGAAAGTAAGAAAAAGAAAACTTTGTATGCATATTTAGACTTGTAGCTGAAGGTCCAATCTATCTATTCCCAAAACCTTAACATGCTGCCAGTGGAGACTAAAGGGTAGCGGTTTGGTGGGAATGTCGGCTGTCATCTGATTGGTGAAGGCATAGTCAATCGTAATAAGTCCTTGTTTATAGATTTGCCATATATAGTGATACTTGAGTTCAATAGGCGTGGTGTGTTTATGAAAACAAGGATTTTGAATTAATTTCAGCGCACCTTGATTGTCAACAAGTATCATTGTAGGAAGTAATGGAAAGGGAGAACTCTCCCTTTGACCAATTTTTGTCAAGTCTCCATATACCGGCCGAAGTGCAATGGCTTCTTTGCTAGCTTCACAGCAGGTAACATATTCAGCCTCAGTAGTTGATAAGGCTACTATCTTCTGCTTTGATACTTGCCATAACACGGGGCCTTTGCTTAGAAGAAAGACAAACCCAGAGGTAGACTTCTGGTCATCAATATCACCAGCCCACCAGCCCAGTCTGAGTCCGAGAAGCCTGACAGATCTCCAGTGTCTTTATAGTAATTGATTCCAAGGTTTAGGGTGTATTGTAGATATTGCAGAGTTCTCTTAGCAGCTGCCGAGTTCTCCATAGTTGCAAATACATTGAACTTGCTAAGAACAGAGATAGTATAGCTGAAATCTGGTCTAGTCCCTATGGCAAGATATATGAGACTACCAATAATTGCTTGGTACTGCTGCTGTTGTTATAGTGAAAGAGTCTCAGGCTGAGAAATTGCTGACTCTGGACTGATATTGAGTCAATGCTAGTGTGCTGTCTCCATTAGAATTCCTAGGCCATTGCAGTTAGCTATTTCAAAGCATTTCAGGACTGAGAGAATAAGGTTGGTCTGGTAAAAAACCAACTTGTTTTCTGTTCGGTAAATTTCTAATCCTAGAAATTGCTGAACCGGACCAAGATCCTGCATTTGATAGTAGTTATAGAGCTGTTTCTTAGTAGATTCAACTAAACCCGAGTCTGGTAATGCAATCAGTATATTGTCAACATAAAGAATTAGGATAACCTTGTAGGCAATATATAGGTTTAAGTCAGCAAGTGATCGAGTAAAGCCCATCTCCTTCAGAGTACTGTCAATCTCCTGAAACTAGAGACACGGAGCTTGCTTTAGTCCATAAAGTGCCTTCTGCAATAGACAAATCTTATTACCAAAGCTTGAGTCCAACCACTCAATCCCAGGTGGCAGTTCCATAAAGACAACTCCATCAATCTTAAGATAGAGAAAGGCAGTGACTACATCCAGTTGATGGATGTGCCAGTCTCTTGACACTGCTAGCACTAATAGCAAACCTAAATTACTCAAGTGCACAACTGATGCAAATATCTCCTCATAGTCAATTCCATTAACCTGCTTGTAGCCTTTAATCTCTAGGCAAGCCTTGTATCTCTTCTTGCCATCAGTATCAATCTTGGTTCTGTAGGCCCACTTAAAGCCCATAATATTCTACTCAGTAGTCACACAGCATTCCTGGGTTATCCATGTTCCATGTTTCATCAGCGAGGTATATTCCTCTTGCATAGCATCTTGTCAATGTCTAAACTCAATCGCCTTCTTGTAGCAGGAGTGATTCAACACAGAACCAGCAGATATGCTAAGTGAGATAGCAGCAATCTTGGCCCATACAGGGTACTTACGTAGGAAATGGCAGAGGACAAGAGGAGTGACAGTATCAGTTAGAGAATTTGATTCAACTAGAATTGACTTCTTCAGCTGTAATATCGGAACCACTTCAGTACTCTCTGAAATCTGATGATTTGAAGAGCATAAACCCTCAGGTTCAATACTAGTCTCTTGGCCTTCGTCAACCATCTCCCCCTCTCACTCTAAAATTATCCTACTTTCCAGAGTGCCTAGGATGTCACGTCCAGTATCCCTATTCACTAGCAACTTTATACCTAAGCTACCATTCTCAACTACATCGCCAAACTATGTGGAATCTAGTGCTTTATCATCATTGTCAAGTCAGACAGTATTCATAGTCATATTCTCCTGTAGTACAGTTCTTGAAACATCAGGCCTAGCCACTAAGCTCACCAGCTTATCCTCATCAAACTTTACATCCAATATGTAGATGACCTGCTTCATAGACTGATTCCAAAGCCTTCATATCTTCGTAGTCTGATGTACATAACCTCACATAATACACTTCTGTGATCTTCTGCCAAACTTCTTCTCCTCTTACTATAGTACTGGCACTAACTTGTAGGTTAAATAGCCAAACCTGCGGAGATGGTGCAGCTCTGGCTTCTCATCATAGATCATCTCAAATAGTGTTTTCTCTTTATTTAAATAAGAAGGCAAACGATCATGTAAATATACTATGGTCTGAACAGTCTCAGCTCAGAACTCAGCTAGCAATCTAGTATCAAGGAGAAGTGCTCAATCCTTTATAGTAATAGTTCCTATCATGCATTTACTGACTCCATTTTTATGCTGAGTGTATAGAGAAGTAGGCTCATACTATATTCCAGTTGCCTTCAGAATGCCACAGAAGAGAGAATTGTTGTATTCTCCTTTCCCGTTATCACACTGAAATTATCGAATCTTGTACTTTAGATCATGGAAGTTGGTCTAAATCCAGGTGGTAAACTCCTGAAAGTATGACGTAACTGTAGTTAAGCTTTTGTAAGGAAGAAAGAAGACTCATGTATAATGACTATAGTCATCTATATGGACAATAAAGTATTTTGCCCCACTATTCGATAGCACAGAAATAGGCTCACACAAGTCTGAATGTATTAGGAATTATTAGGAGGAAACAATCTGATAGACTTCAGAATTGTCTAAGTCAATCGAAATTCATTTCTGTAGATGGAGATTGTCTAAGAAGGCTTGGGTTCACTCTTTTCGTTTATAACTACTAAGAGTGAAGTAAATTCAGTAAAGTAAAATAGAATCGTAAAACAATATTATATTGTTAAGGTCTCTTCTTCATTGCTTGATAATGTTTAAAACTTGAGAGACACTTCGATATTTATATTCTACGTCTGAGTATTCGCAGACTATATTTATTTATTATACAACTATGGAGCTTTCTGATTATAACTCACAACATCGGATATTCTTGAAAGGTGCAAATACCTGGAGACCCTGAAATTCATCACATCCTCTTTGCTAATTATGATATAATTAACTCAGAATCATACTATTTCTAATAGTAGTTATTCAATCTTTAGAGCCATTAGACTTGTAGCCTAGTTCTCAAGTTGAACTGAGTTGGCTCCAATTGTCTTCGTTATTGATAAAATGATCAGTTTCATCTGAGGGTTGCATCTGCAAAGGTAGTCGTAATCACAATCCTTTTTTGGTCGCCTGACTTTAAACCTCTATAACTCCTTACCCAATACATAGATATCTTCTAGAGAACTTTCTACTAATTTGCAGAAAGCTATTTTACCGGATTGATAAATATTCTCTTGGTCAGCAACCCTTGGTTGTTCTGGGTAACTCTGCGAAGTCATATATGCATCCTTCTTAAGTCGCCGACTTCAAAGCTCAGTATCTTGTAATCCAACTAATAGATTCTTATCCAGTAACTTTCCTCTTATAGAGGAAAAGTACTTCTATAAGATAGAATCATAATTCCTCTATTGGAGGTTCTCAGTTGTCATGCAGGGAGCCTGGCAGTTGCAAGCAGCATTGGTAGAAAATAACTCAATACCAGAAATAACTTTGATGACAACAGGAGTTGAACACGTGACCTTTAGTGAAGAGTCATATGATATTCCAATTAAGCTATGTAACTGAGATTGATATGTAAGATGACATGCGAGCCCCGTAAGGAGGCCATACGTCATCTTACATATCAATCTCTGTTGCGTCCTGTGACTATAATGCCACAAAGTTAAAGGTGTCAGAGTAATACTATATACATTGCCGCCATCCATCCAACCAAATCCTATTCGCCAGATATATGAGAGGGAATATTCCACTAGGTCTGAGAAGTGGAATATAGTAATTCCGTCAACTACTCAGAGAGTTACTAGGCTTCAAAGATGTAATATCTTTCGCCTGTGCCGTAAGTAAGGGGATGTTTTTGCACAAAGAAGATGGTACCGAATAGTAAATGATTTTAATAAGAGACCAATACATTCACATCCATCCTACAATAACCAGGAGAGTTTAGAACTCCAAGGAACACTACTATAGAAGGTAATAGACTTCACAGAGTACTACAACTAGGTTTCAGAACATGTTGTAACTGGGAGGATAACTTCCAATACTACAACAGTGGTTGAAACCCTGTTACCCAGAGCTACCAAGAATTGCCAACCAAAAGAATATTAGTCAATCGAGAAGAATATATTTCTGTGAATTAGTAGAAAGTCCTCCAGAGAACACCTATTGGTTGGGTAAGAAGTTATGAATATTTAAAGTCAGGTGACCTGAAAAGGTTACGATTACGACCTCCTTCACAGATGTAACCCGCAGATGAAGCTGATCATTTCATCAATAATAGAGACAATTGGGGCCAACTCAGTTTGACTTGAGAACTAGGCCATAAGTCTAAAAACTCTAATGATCAGATAACTACTATTGGGAACAGTGTGGTTTCTAGTGAGTTATATTGTAATTACCAAAAAGGGTGTGGTGATTTTCAAGGTCTCCAGGTGTTTGCATTTTTTAAGAATACCTGACGTTGCGAGTTATAATCAAAGAGGTACATAGTTGTATATTAAATAGCTGTAGTCCACGAACACTCAGATGCAGAATATAAATATCAAAGTACCTCCAAAGCTTTAAACATCATCAAGTAACAGAGAATAGATCTTAACAATATGATATTGTTTTTACAATTCTATCTTACTTTACCAAATTTACTTTGCTCTTAGTAGTTATAAACAAAACAAGTAAATTCGAGCCTTCCTAGACAATCTCCGTCTGCAGAAACGAATCTTGGTTAGCCCAGACAACTCTGAAGTCTATCAGATTGTCTCTGTTTAACAGAATGAACCAGCTCAAAAGGTTCAGAGGCTCACTTTACTGGTTATCTTTCAAACTGCCTCTGCTGCTTAGCATTAACACAGACAGAACAGCTAACACTAAACCTATTATCCTCATTCATATCTTTCATTCCAATCAATATTCTGACTGAGCGAACATTCAAGTACCTAAGGCATTGATGCTAATGCTTCAATGAAAGAATATGAGATTTTCTAACAACACTTAGGCCATCTCATTCACGATTTTCTGCAGAGGATAACCCTACAGCAATCCCAGACAATCTCTAAAAGCCTTGCTCAAGGTTGGCTAATACAGCCAGTATTGCTGAATTCGAATTGTAGCATGTAATGTAATATTTGCTATGGTTAAATCTAACTTCAAATACTCAAGAAAGCTGACCAACAGAAACAAGAGAAGAGATGAGACAGGGAACAAATAAGGTAACAATATTGATATGATATGTGCTTGGCCACAGTACTAGTCATACCTTGCCTTGAGCTACTGCGAGAACCCAGACCTCATCACCTAAATAGACTTTGATTTGAACGGGAAGGTGTTCCAAAGTTTGGAAATCAGATCAGTTTGGTGACATATATTGTGAAGCTCCTGAGTCAACAAGCCATGAAGCATAGCTAATGCCAGAGCCATATAGTTGTGAAGAAGTAAGTATAAGTGTGTGGCTAAATGTAGGTATCTGAGCTACATCTACAAACTCATGGTTTTCTCCTCTGCTTCGGTTGGGTCTCCATGCTTCAAGTTCACGTCTCCAAGCAAGACAATCATGACAAATATGGCCCCCTCTACTATTATACTAGCAGAGACCTCTTGAAGTAGACAAACTCTGTACTCCCACTCAGCCGATGATACCCTGTCTAGTTGGATAAGAGTGGTTCTATGAGAACCACCCTCTACCTCAACTGCGAGCCACCATCCCAGTACTATAATGATCATAAGATTTTCCACCTCACCGGCATCTGTAACTACCACCTCTAACCTCTGTAGTACTAGCTTGTCATCCTAGCCAAGTAGTATATTGTATAAGAGTCGAACTGGAAGTAATTGAAATTTGAAGAGGAATTCTCTGCTTGACGAGAGAGTAGAATTTTCTCCCGCTTAAGCAGACACTTGATAAGGCTGTCAATAGTGTGTTGACCTTCTTGTTTCACTAGAATATCGACATAGTGGTCATACTCCTTCAGTAGCATGGATAGCAGGTGAGACTTAAACGTTTAATCAGTTATTTCTTTCTCAGTTCCAGCAAGTGTCTTCCAGAACCGAAGTAAGTAGGCCAAGTAGTCCTCTATTGTTTGTCCTGGCTAAGCTCAAGTTTGGTTGAAGTTCCGGCATACTTCAAGCTGACCAGCACGGGAGTTAAGAGTGTCAAATTTCTCCCTCAGCTTTTGCCACATCTCTGAGGCACTGTTAATATCCTTCACATACTCCTGCATGACTGTTGTGCAGGAGTTGTAGATTATTGCAAGTGCTTTCCCTTCGTGAGCAATCTAATTGGAGTGGTTCTGTTGGTCCTCAGGTAGTGGTTGTTCCTCCTCACCTAAGGCAATAGCAAGACCATTCTCAGATCAAAGAAAAATCTGAATGCTCTGAGCCCATTGACAATAGTTGAAGTTGTTCAGCTTTGGGGTATTACCGTACTTCGTCCAGTAGATTTCATCGGTTGAAGTGGTGATGGAACTGGAGTCCTTTACGGTTTGCATAATGGATAGAGGAAAGCGGACTCAAGAAAGAATAAAAGAAAGAAAACAGTAGAGGAATCAAGACCGGCAAGGAAACTCTTCCTTTCTGGTAGAGAAGAAAGAAAACTGTTTTCTAAAGCAAGGAATATTTTTTCTGCGCATATCCCGGGCTCATAACCTGTTGAAACGACTGATGGTTGATTAAAGAAAGAGAGGTGGGCGTGTGCCCGACTAAGTATACAAGAAAACCCCAGTCACAGTTTCCAGCCTCATGCAGCCTCACTCGCCGCCGTGTCACCGCTACCATGCTACTGCCACACCATGGCCTTATGTACTTCCCATGGTCATCTTAGCGGATATGGAAGGTTGCTCCAACATGTATTGTCATTGCGTAGTATACCTGCATGGCCGAGTTGAAACCGGACACCTAAGGTGACAATTTCCACACAAAAGTATCCGGCTTCAGCTTGGCCGTGTGAGTGCAGCACTAGTATTATAGCAAAGTTTAACATGCGATCACGCCCAGCCGGTCAGACATAGGCGTAAGAGTAGACAAATTTTGTGCACAGGAATTATGGATTGTGATCCAATACCGCCGTTTAATTTTCCCAACCCCTCGCCCTATGCACCCACTGAAAGATTCGCCCCTCCCGCCCCATCATACTCCCCGTCCCCACATCCCAGAATCGAAGCGAGTTGGACAGGCGCTAGCGTTCACGTTCTTGCTTGGAGGGCGGTAGAAGCGAAAGAGTGGGAAGCGAATCCCGGTAGCACAGGCAGAGCACGGCGTTGGCATCGGAGAATGTTATGGAAAGCGAATTTCAACCATCACCGCACTACGATTCACGAGACAGCACTTTCACAGAGCGAGAAAGACAGAGCAGCCCACTGCCGCTCTCGATTCGATTCAAGACTCGTGCGGTATCACAAGAACCTACCACACGGTGACACCGACCCGGACAGTCCCCGAAAAACGACATACACCCCGCCGCCGCCCTGCGGGGGACAATGTTCCATCTCCCGAGACTACGCCACACCACCGCTACCACAAGCAGGCTCGGTGGGTACAGTGCTAGTGCTTGTAAATACCTGTGCCTTTTCAACTAACAAGAGCGGATATGTACTGCATGGGCACTCGAAGTGGCAGTCTCTCTTTTGCTGACTGGCTGGTGGAGTTTGGTGGTGATGGGGTGTTAAGGTACTCGGGTGTTGAGGTATGATACTTGGGTATGCGGTGGGTGGGGAAATACGGAGATATAGGTAGGTATGGATAACAAAGGAGGAGCGGTTTGGAGAGAGAGGACACTTGGCTTGGGTGGAAGGGGGAGGGAAAATTGAATCGATGGATGGATGGATCGTGGCCGACAAGGAGACGGACAGATGATTCGCATAGGGGGTCTATGCTAACGCATAACAGCAGAGGTATGATATCATAAGAGAGATGGAAGAAGAGAACGCTGTATTCCCCAGCCCAGAGTAGAAGTAGAAAGAATGGGAAAATCAAGAAAAGCCTCTATCGTACAAATACCCGCGACGGCGACGAATAAAAGATATCGTCTACTGTAAGGAAACATATTACACCATACCTTCCTCGAGACAGAAATAGAGTTAAAAATGAAAAAACCGAAGTCCGTAAAAGAATCCAATGCAAACGTCGCCTATCTACCCTAACTCTAGCACTCCCAGCACTTTTTAGACAACTTCGTGAAACCCTACTCCTCTACCGGCATGCTCATCCGGGAGCATATGCCGGGTCAAGTTCGCAACAACCGCGTTTCTGGGTTCCTCGTTGAGGTCTCTTTGTCTCATAGCCTCGTACTCATTACCCTTTCTCGCCAGGCAGTCTGTAGCACACGTCCCCGACCAGTCAGTCAGTTGATCCATCGAATCCATCAGGAAGAAAGGGTTATTAAAAAAAAAACCCCCCTGTGGGGTCCGCTTGTTCATCCCCAGAACAAACAAGCAAAACGAAGCGGTAACACTAATTCGAACTTACCAGCAAACATCTCACCCCCCATAAGACTCCACAAGCTATCCCTCCCACGCGCAGCATTCTGCAGCGCTGCCCTAGCACTTTTCTCAGCCTGCTCGCTAACTACGCCCGAAAAGAATCTGTGACACATGAAGCTAAGCAAGATGAATGTCAACTGCTGATTCGTTGTTTGCGTAGCAAGCTGCAGGGCCAAACTCAGGTAGTTCTTTGTCTTGACCAGCTCGCCTCGCTCCGTGGCTTTGACGGCCATGTACGCCGCCTTCATGAGGTAGTTTTTGGTCGATGTGCAGGGCTTCTCTACCGTAGTCATCAAATGTTCTGCTGCACGGGAGTCGCGCGGCCGGAGAATTATGATGGAGTTCAGTTTGGAGATTATTGATATCTCTGAATCCGGAGATTGGACAGTCGTGTAGACTAGTTTATAGAGCTCTAGGGCCTGGTCCAATTGGTTCGTGCCATGGGATATTACGGCTTGTAGGTAGGTGATTAGTGTTGGTAGGAGGGATCTTTGAGGTGGTAGCACCGAGAAGGCTTGTTGGAGGTTGTTGAATCCCTAGCAGGAAGTGCGGTCAGTATTACTGGGGCATAGTCTTACTCGGGATCAAAGGGAGTAATCACCTTAATAGCGCCGTCCCAATCTGTTCTCACGCAGAGGAGGAAAGTGTGGTAGAGCATAACATGACATTTCAGCGTTTGCCTCCATGTAGACTTGTTCATAGCCCCCACAAGCGAGGTCGTGCCAGCGGGATCTTCCTTCAATAGACCTGAAAGACCGTCAGCACCCAAGAACAGTAGTTAAAAATAAATAAAAAAATAAATAAAAAGCAAATATTAATATGTCCCGACTCACGTTCTATAGACCTGAGGCCTTCCTGCAGGTATTTCTCCCCGCGCCCCACTTCTTCGACATTTTTCTGGAACTTGCAGAGGCCGCTAATGAAGTATCCCAACACGAAAATATCTTCTTTGGTCAACCATTTGAACTTTAGTTTTTCCTCGGGTCTCCCGAGCCGCACGGGATTAATTAATATTTCAAATTCCCCACTGGGCGTCCATATCTGGGCCTTTGAACTATGGTCGAGCATTCCGTGCAGTACCTTGACCTTTACCTCGCTCTCGCTATAGCGCCCAGCCATGAGTGAGCACATGATATCCAACATTTGCCGTAAGATACCCAATTGCTCCATCCCTTGCATACTTTCCAGCTGTAAAGAATTCGCTCTTGCCAACGCACGATTGGCCGCCTCAATTCCGTCAGCCCCAGAAGAAACCGAGATCATTGTCTCCATTAAGCTTGCGAGTAGATATATCCCGTGGTCATGACGTGCGGCTGCAGTACCCGATATCTTTTGAAGAGTAGTTATTGCGCCCTGCTCATCGTGTAGTGGGGAATCCTCCATCAGGATATTACATCGAAGGAATCGGAACGAATATGTCCAGTGGACCATATCGAGGCTGTAGCAGTTGCAACGTCAGCTGGGTGTCAGTGGGGATATTAGGAATCCACATACGTCTCCGAGTCGGCAATACAGGAATTGAGCATCTTTAGAGAAGCTTTTGGGGTGGTTCGTAGCATAATACGCGCAAGAAGATGTTGCATGGTGTATTTGATATCGGTGAAGTTGCCCTACGGGCGCATTAGTTTCCCGTTGCTCAGGTTGGTTCGAAGAATCGTTACCCTTTGCGCTAGCATAATCTGTGAGGGGGAAAGTGGGGGAAAAATTAGTTACCAAATCCAATTGTACGGTGCGGATAAAGCCAACATACTCCTTTATTTAAAGCATCTTCAGCTTCATCCCCATTCTCCGTCTCCTCATGTAATATCCCAGCATATCGTAGCCTGACCATAGCTTCTAATCTTGGTTGAAGTCGGCACTATCCGCTATCAGCTACGATGTTTCCCCTCCATCCCATATCCCCCACCACAAGTTCCTACCTGCAAAGCCGCCTCCAGGGCCCTCAACCCCGTAGCAATCAACTTATAATAGGCCTTCGCATCCCCACCCCCCTTTGCCAAAGCTGCTCTGTATCCACTCGCATGCGCAGCCTCAAAGTAACCCTCGGCCATAGAAATCAAGGTCAAGTGCGGATCCATAGAATTAGACTGTGTGCTGGGAGTATTCGGAGTACCGCTATTCGAATGACTAGCAGGCCAGCGGTTAACCGGAATAGTGATTTCGAAGTTACTGTAGCGGTTTGTCGACGGCGGTGGCGGCTGCAGTCGGATCGGGGTTGAGGACTGCTGACGACCTGGTGCGATCGGGGTTGTTTGGTGGTAAGGATTTGAGCCATAGCCATTGCTATTATTGCTGTAGGATGGCCCGGGGCCGCTGTTGTACCATGCGCCGCCGTTGGGTGTTGTCATGGTAAGGGCATAAAATGTTGCGGGCGAAGTGGTGAAGAAGCTCTGGAGGGTTTAACTTAGTGGCAGGGATAGAGCGCGACAGTCGGGCTAGGGTTGGGGACGAAAAGAGCTTAACTTAATGCTCGATCGGGAAGGGGAGGTTACCCGGCGGTTGCCATGTGCTTAGTAAATAAGGTTAAGGGTTGTCAGTGTTCCCGAGCTTCACACCTTGAGAAGAAAACGTTACAGATACAATACTGTAAGGCCCAAATGCCCACAGCCCCTTGACAGTAGAGGGTTTGCGCAAGGGGACCTAGGTGGGAGGAAAACCGGTTATCTCAAGTTAAGCTAAAAGTCAGGGTCACCCAGGTAGGTGGCGCCACCTGGAATAAGTGTAAATACTGGCTTCGAAGACCTGAAGAACTCTCATCAGTTCATACCATGACACCGGTGAAAGAAATACCGTATCAAATCAATACAAGTCAACTTTGAATACCCAATACGTACAAAATGCAGTCTCTTTCCATTCCTGACCCCAATCATACCTATTTTCTTTCCTCCTTTAAGTCAGCCACTACAGCCAGTTCCACGACTGTGGAAGAGTCAGCCGCCGATAACTCAAGATCGAGCAATTCTCCTACAACTATACGTCCGGGGTGGAGAACAACAAAATGGTCAGCATGGATGGATCGAGCACTGGTACGGCAAGTGTTAGCCACAGATTCTATAAACTGTGGTAGAGGGAGGACTACTGCGAAATGGGCAGAGGTTTCTACAATTTTAGGAAGTATAGAACCTCAACCCATATGTCGTAGTGGAGAGTCCTGTCGGCAGAGAGTTAAAAAACTTGTTGAAATATATAAGGTATATTAGAAATATAAAGTACTTATAGGAGATTGTTAATAAGGAAAGAATTAGAAATCCGAACTCATCTCGTTGAGAAAGACTGGTACCGATGAAGAATTCAGAGAGTTTGAGCTCAATATGGTAGAGCTTGTAACCCGATGGGACCAGTCCAGTACCGATCCCGAGACACGAAAAGCTGCACAACAGAAAGCTGCACAACTTGAGGCGGACAGAAAGCGAGTCCGGGAGGATTCTATGTGAGGGTTAGTCCGGGAGAGAGAAGAGAATATTGGAGTCGGGCATAGGGATAGTGGAGAGGGGGTAATGCCGGTAAAAAAAAAGGCAAAGAATGTAAAGGTAAAAGATGTGGATAATGTTTTATATGAGTTTAAGGAGGGAATGAAAAGAGATGGAGATGAGTTGAAGGAAATTGAAAAAAGAGAGGATGAAAAGCATCAAGACTTGATGCATGCAATATTGGGACTTACAGATGAGATGAGGGAACAGAGTGAATGGCGGTCTCATGATGCATATTTGGAGTGCGAGGCAAGGAAAGATGAGTTGGTTTTAATATTGGAAGCATTAAGGAAGGATAATGAAATTTAATTTTTATATCCTTCTAATATTGAGGGTAAAGACAGGAGGTATATATCATAAAAATGAATGAATACATCGTCAAATTCTGTCATTCTTCTACCAATCCCCTTACATATTAGTTCTATTCTATTTCTACATATTTCCCACTAAAACTATCTTAAAAGCTCAGGAACTGTATTTTTACAATCTTGATTTCAATAAACCCTGCCCGTTCAGCTCTCTACACGGTACATTCTTCTTCGGGACTGTTGAGATTGTAGCTGGTTTGGTAGAGATTGGAGATTGTGATATCAACCAGGAAGACTATACTAGTACCATACCTCTAATGTAGGCCACTTGTAATGGGCACAAGGGGGTGGTGAGAATACTATATAGACAGATCAATGTCAGTCCCAACAAGCCAAATAACAATAGTTAAATACCACTCTTGTGGACCACTTGCAATAGGCATGAGGAAGTGGTGAAAATGATAATGGGACGGCTGGACGACATCAACCCTACGATAGCCAACATATATTGTGATAAATTATACATTTAATTATGAAAATACTCAAGCAATAGAGGGGGTTCAAGTAGTTCCTCTTCAATAAACTCTTCCTGCTCATTACCTCCATTATTCTCTTGGATAACATTAAAATACTGAGTGACTTGAGGCCTATGAAGGCATACATGAGCATTATGCAAGAGTGCAGCTACTCTAAACTGCACTCCAACAGGTTGAAGTAAATGCTTTTGACCTTTAACGTAATCCAAAAATCCGAACATGTTTACCATCTCTTTAAAGGCCCATTCAGCTACAATTCTTACTCGTGATATCGAACGATTCCAAAGCCGCTGATTGTGAGATATCTGAGCGCCTTGATATGGTGAAAGAAGACTGTTACTGATGCTATAGGCTGGATCACCGTAGAGTTGAAGGGGGGTACCATCAGGCATATGTGCATACCGTTCCAGAATTGCTGGTAGGTTTGACTCCTGCCACAGAAATGCATCATTTCTTCGGCCGTCTACTGGGCTAAAGAGATGGCTAATCAAACCATCAGGAGTAATAATGGCATGGTACTTCAAGCAGTGCTTGTGCTTCCAGCCATTATAACAAGTACGTTGTCGGCGAGAAGGGCGTGCAATTCCTCGAATTGTGCCATCGATAAAGCCCCAAACTGTTCTGATTGGTGCACCTTTCCTCGCTATAACAGATGCATACTGAGCTAACTTATCGGGGGTCAATCGTGCAGCATCCCACTCAAGTAAGTGTTTCCACCTATCATGAATCATTGACTGTACTGTGCTGCTAATACGAGATATGCGCTCAACTGGCCAGCCAAATTTCAAAGCCAGGTCACTCAGACGATTGGGGTATGCTAATCGTGCAAGTAGCGTACAAAGCGCAATTCGGCGATTCTCGATAGTACGGTTGTCGGCTCTGATGGTTTCTGGTAGCTGTAAGGCCTCTACTAGCTGTTCAATTTCACGTCTCGTAAAACTTTATTTGTAAGTCTTCTCCTTCCCTTTTATTTTAATGTACAATCATGATCTCTAAACCTACCAAAATAGATTTTGCCACTCCTGCTCTTCCAGCATATCCAAGTCAATTCGTCCTCCTTCTCGAAGCACTCCTATCTTCTGAATGTTACTTCGTGTAACTGCTGTCCTCAGGCGTAATAAGGCTTCAAGTCGTCGTGCATTTCGCTTGTATTGGAAATGTGAGGCTAGCATTCTTGAGTATGTTTGAGTTGCTTGATGTCAATTGTGGGTTGTTGTTTACACTTTTTAGATATATCATTCCAAGACTATGTGTTCATTCTGCCGTCATCTATAATCACCACCTAGACCTGTTGCGCAAACTTATTTTTCCACCTAGGTCTATTTTCTGTTAACCGCCACCTAGGTCCCCGTGCGCAAACCCTCTAGTATACTTCTGGCATCCACACCTATAAAAGGGTGATCAAACAAAAAAGGAATACCTGTTTGACTTACAAGTACTCGAGTAATGCACTGTCCATACACCTAAATTTATCATACAAGGCATAAAACCACTCGACAAAAGGTTAAATACTCGCTGTCGAGGCCCACCTTATTCGATCACGCAATCAAAATGTCCGACTAATCCTGCAGCATGCCCAGGTCGCAGAATGCGTGGAACCGTAAGGATTTGTGAAAGGCCCACATCCAGACACAAGGAAATTGCATCAGAATCTGATGTAAATTACTTCGTTGCTGATGCAATTATCCAATTCTTTAATCTGTCACCCAACAGCCTACTCCTCCTCAGAAGTTAAGAGTTGTTTCTCAATCTGCACAGCCTACGGAATTGGGAAATTCTTTCACGTTTAATTTGATGTTCAAGTCTAGGTTTTGGCATATTAGATGCTTTCGATGGCTGTGGTGAACTATGGGTAATTAATTGCCTTTGGCCCCGAAGGCCTGTATCACATCTGCAATTCTCTTTTCCAGAAGATGTTCCTTCCTTAATTTAACTCTCCTCGTGACTGAGTTCGCTCATGCTTTTTATATACACACTACAAGTAGACTACTCGAGTGCTGTATTTCATAGTTTCTTGGTTAGTTGTTTCACCCCCACATCCTGTTTCCCGCTTCCGTATCTTAGCCCGCTTCCCGATTGGGTGGGTACCTTAGCACTAGGCACGACCCTTTCTGCCAAGCTGCTCTTCCTACTCTTCCTCTTCATCTACTCAAGTATGAGAGAACAACTTGTTTATTGACCGAGCGAAAACAGTATGTAGGAAAAGTGATATAATGGCCTACTCGAGTACTGTACAAGTGCGGGTGATAGATATATCAGTCACGTGAAGCCTGAAAAGGGAATTTGGTGAACCTTCTTGTTACAGTCTGCACAGATAAGGCACATGACGGATTTATCTATCGGACTCACTTGAACTTCCACCTCCCAACCACTACCACCCCAGCACTCCCGACACTCCCCCTCCAATAACCCCCAACAATGCCCTTCTGGCCTGCCCACCCAACCTCCCACCACTCCAACAACCCCATAACCCTAAAAACTAAAACTAAAACCCTCCCATTCCCCGCCCTCACAACTCCCCTCCTAACCCCTTTTCACGCAAACCCCTTCCTCTTCAATGGGCACTTGCAAACCTTCTGGACGGCCGCGAAATGGGATGACCCGCACGCAATCTACTATGCCCGGCAGCTCTTGCGGAATCCTGCTGACGGCGGGCACTTTGCTGTGGACTTTGTCGTGCCCGAGGCATCCCCCTCCACTCCCGCCCCGGCGGCGACAGGAGGGAACCTACCATCGCGAACGAGGGATATGACGGAGGAAGAAGTAGCAAAGCTTGGCTCTGATGACGACACACCAATGGTCATAGCTCTACACGGGTTATCAGGTGGAAGCCATGAGCTGTACCTTCGATCCGTGCTAGCGCCGTTGACGAGGAAGGTTGAAGAGGGCGGTAGTGGGTTTGCTGCTTGCGTGGTTAATGCCAGGGGATGTGCACTTTCGAAGGTCACAACGGGGCAGTTGTTTAATGCCAGGTTTACCGAGGACCTCAGGCAGACAGTGAGATATTTACAGGATGTGTACCCGAGACGGCCGTTGTATGCCGTAGGGTTTTCATTTGGGGCTAATATTTTGGCCAATGTGAGTTTGTGATTCTCTAGGGAGATTGGGGGGTGAGGACTGGCTAATGATGGGGATGGGAGTAGTATATCGGCGAAGAAGGCGGCAAGTGTGCTTTCAAAGCTGTAGCGTTATGCTCTTGCCCTTGGAATTTAGAGGTTGCAAGTAAGGCTCTACAGAGGACTTACTTAGGGTCTGAAGTCTACTCTAAAGTTATGGGGGGGTGAGCATTTTCCCCCACCCATATAAACCTCAATTGCTTACAATTCCCTAGAAACTTGAGAAACCTCTTTGAAATCCACATCGACAACTTTTCCGGAGACCCCCGAATAGACGTTGATCTTGTCCGTCGCGGGAGATACCTCTACGAGTTTGACCGGTATGCCTACCCTTCCTTATCAATCCTTGATGTATACCGCGACTAATATCGCAATCGTAGTGACTTCACTGCACGAATATTTGGATACCCTACTGTCGGCGCATACTACAGGGATGCGTCTTCGGTGGATAATCTTTTGAAAGCTCGCGTGCCGACGTTTATATTACATGCTAAGGATGACCCTGTATGTCTTATCCCACACGCTTCTAGGGGGTAGTAGCTGACCCTACCAGATTTCGGTGGACGAAGGAGTCCCGTATGACGAGGTCAAGGCCAATCCGTACTGTTTCATGGCTACCACTCCTACCGGGGGTCATTTGTCATGGTTTGAATATGGAGGTGGTAGATGGTTTGCTAGGACCGTGCGTTTAATTGCTTTTACTGTCTCTCAGTATGTTACTGACATCATTCTAGGTCGTAGATTTCTTTACAGCATTCGCAAGAGAAGTGATAGAAGTTAACCCCGTCGTAGACGAAACACTGAAACTGTAGACCAGCACTCGTTTGTTCGGCGCACATATATAATTATAGAATAATTGACACGTGAATAGACCAAATAATACCAAACGCCTTTTTGACTTCCCACTTTTGAAGAAGAAGAAAACCCCACGTCGCGCAATGATATATTACAAAAGCCTCCCCTAGATCCTTCACTCGTAGCATATATTAGAAGGCAAAGCGGAGGTTAAGTGAAAGTGACCATTTTCTTCCTCCCTTTAGGCGTCTTCTCCGACGAACTTTTCGGTGCTTCGGGGGCAGCCCCAGCAGACTTGCGCTTCCGCTTCTTCCTCACAGCATCCTTCGCACCCTCCTATCATCCCATCAGCCCAATTCCTCTTTATCTAACTGAGAGTAGAAGAGAGCTTACCATCCGACTGTTCCTCTCCGCCTCCCTCTTCTCCTCCTCCTTCCTCTTCTCCTCGCGAATAGCTTCCAACTGCCTCTGTGAATTCCCCCCGCTGAATCAGCACCCCTTCCCCCTAACGCAGCAGGAAGGAATACAACTCACCGCCCTCTCCAACTTCGATCTCTCCCGTCCTTCAACCCCATCACTAACCCTATTCAAAATCCCCATCATCTTCTCCCGATCTTCGACGAAGACCTTCCCCTTCTTCCTCCCCTTCGGCTTGACCACGCCAGCCGGAGTAACCATATTCAGCTTCGGCAATTCCTTCTCCAGCCTGGCGAGGAGTGCTTCGCGCTGCTTTTTGGGGTCCTTGTGCTTTTTATTGTTCTTGCCGATGGCGACGCCGGCGGTTGTGTGCGTTTTCGGGACGAATTTCTTTTTGGGCTGTTTTGCGGGAGCAGATTTTGATGAGGGGGCAATGGTGGTGGGTTTGCTGGAGCTGGGTTTACGGGGGTGGGGGGGGTTGGGAGCCATTGGTGGCGGTCAGCGGTGGTGGCGGGAAGGAAAGTTTGGGCAGTGGTGCTGGTGCTGCTTGTGGTTGATGATCCACGTTGGACGTCGCAATGAAGAAATTTCGTGTGCCCGGAACTAGTGTTGTGGTATGGGAAGGTTGTAACCCGGGTCGGGATGCAACTAGGGAATCCAAGGCTGCAATGAGAGGTTTAGCCAAGATCCCATCCCACTCACGATTCCACAAACAGAAACCCGAAAGTTGTGGACCGTATTTACTGAACTAGGGTATCTCATAGCATTTCGTTTCTTCCACTAGATTTTCCATTTCCCTCATGATCAGAGCCAATAAGCATTGCACCACATGCCTCTGGTGGGTGGTCACTGTGTTTTTAGGCTAGGTTATGCTGGAGTGCCTGCGCGGTGGAACTGCCCATGTACTAGTACGAGTACTGTACCACTTGGAGTAGTAGCCCGGGTGGGGAAGGGAGGGAGGGAGTGAAGTATTGATAACCAGATACCATGACCAGAGCCTCAAATGATATATGGAGTCGAAGATTGACAACCGGTAACTGCTCCCCCAGCAAGCAAGGCGTCCCCCCCTCTTGCACATTTCACCCTTGTTAGAGGGAGGGGGCTCGGAATGTGATATGGATGGCACCCAGGCAGCAGGTAGTTGGCACGGTACACGGAGTAAGCACTGGTTGCCTACCATACCAGCAGTGAAGGATGCTGTGCGAGACTGGATCTGAATGCTGGTCACGGACCGCACGTGCACAGTACCGGAAAGTGAGCTTCAGGGAGCTTAGAACGATGGTGGGGGGAAGTCATGCAAGGGATTTCCACGGACTTTCGGGTCGAAAGCCATATAGTGGTATGCACAAACCTCTTCGGCAAATGACAATGAGAAGGGCGAGTGATACCTTATGAACAACGAATTACCAGGGCCACCAATGGCGAAAAAGTGGTTCAACAGCACCAGACAAACCCAGTCATTTCCCCCTTCCCGGGAGAGTTTATCCTTCCAGTCGCTCCGACCAAAGTTTACGGATCCCTCTTCTCATAAAAATGTGTTATCATATACCCACTCGTACAGCACATTCAACGCTTAAATAACCCAGCATGATTACCCATAACCTCGCATTGGCGAATAGGGGGGAGGGGAAAGGAAACCCGAATCCACCTGCCAGCCAGCAGAATAAATATTCGCTTCGATGATGACATCACGTGGTGTGCCTACCCGCCCGCTATCCAGCGGAATGCTCGAGTCGTTGGAGGGAAGTAACAATGATCCTGGGGTCCTCGGAAACTTATCATACATCCCACCTTAAGTCGACCCCACAATCCCCGCAAACAATCACACATGCCGGACCGGAAGGGAGAATGTTGATAGGAGGGAGCTCTTTATTTGTGCTCCCTCTCGGATTCTTCATTCACTTAGGAACCCCACCTTCCTCCATGCTTCTTCCTCTTCCTCTTCTTCTTGCTATTGTTTCCCCTCTCTTCGTCGACCTTTGCCCCACGCCCCGTCGATGAGGGTGATCATGCATCTCGGCGTGGATGGAGACGGGAGATACACAGGCGCTTCGACAGTATCGTGTTCGTGAATAATTGGGCTACTCTCATTCCGGTGGCTCACTGCCGCCGTACCGGATGAACGTCCTGTCGGGCAATCAACCCGCCCATCCGGGCCTGCTACCCTTGCTTCCGCTATCGGGTCCCGCATATTGCGCTGCAAGATAAGGGTGGGGGAGATCGAGTGGTGGCTAATGAAACTGCATGCAGCTCTCCTGCAAACATCCCGCTGTTATCGCTGATAGGCGTTTGCGAGATGAAGTGCCCGGCAAGTCACTTCGGATAGCTCCTACGTGGAGGCGTTGAGAATGTCATACCATACAGTGATATTACGATTTCTTGAAATAAATCATGCTCGAGTTAGAGCGAACTTAAAGTCGAGTTCTGAGGGGAGCAGGGACAGGATATCCGACATACTGGACGAATCCCCAAGATATATCTCATTACCGATACCAAAGCACAGCTCTACTAGTAGAATAAACATACCACTTATACACAACAGCCAAATACTACTCTAAAGTACGATGGCATACCTAAAATTACCATTCTAAATCATCTTACCACAACACTTCCCCCAACATTTACCTCTTACAACATCACTCTGACCCTTGTATCCACACACTCCATTTGTTAACACTAAGGATGCCCGATTTGAATTAAAGAAGCACTACAATCCAGCCCCAACCAATCAAACAGACACACACGTAAACCAACTAACAGAAGACCGGAGCGAAAGAAACCCCAACACCGTTCAACAGCAAACCCCGCCGAATAACTCAATACAAGGCCAACCCTCTTCCGCTAATTTACCGTAGAAATCTATTTAAACCTCCCCGCTTTCGCATTATAGAGGTTTCGTAGCTTGTAATACTGGTACAGAAAGAGAAAAGGAAAAAAAGAGTAAACCCCCCAGTGAAGCAAAAGAAGGAAAGGAATAGGAGTCATTGTCACATCGCTAGCTCAAGGGACGTAGGCGCCGTTGGTATCGGTGTGAGGAATGGGGATCCTTTTCGCCCTGTTATTATAGCTCTCGGGGAGAATCTTGAGAAGTCAGTTTTGATTTGTAGGAACAAGAAATACTTTATAAGGACTCACTTCAACAATTTTGTTTCTTGGAAACTCCAAACTTGGAATATCAGAGGTCGAACAGGCCATCAGATACCCGTACAAGACTCTCAAGACACTCTCGTGAGCGATGATCAAGAGGTCGTTCTTCTCCCTCTCGAGTTCGAGAATGATAGGTTCCATTCTAACGGCAAGATCATGGTAGCTCTACAAATTTCAATTAGGCGGCGCACCCAAACGGCAGCATCTTCCTACATACCTCGCCTCTTGGGAACCTATGATGATAAGGGTCAAGTTGATGCTTATCCCAGTCAGCTGGGTAATGCGCCTTAAACTCTTCCTCGGTCATCTCAGAATTCCCAGGGTTCATTTGACTCATTTGGGGCCTCTGTTTAACTTTGAAGCCCCGTTCCTGAAGATGGGCAGCGGTCTGGACTGTCCTACGTCTAGTGCTAGTCCATACAGTCAAAGGCTTCAATTCCTCATCACTCCCGCCCTGCTTAATAAACTCCTCTCTCTCCTTCCTGCGATGCTCCAAAAGAGCATTACACAAACGCTGAGAGTAACTCTCCCCTTCATCACAAAGCAAGCCATCAGCTTTATAGGAATCCTCTCCAGTGGAAGCACCAGCACGGGCAAAGTAAGTCTGGCGAGATTTGATATGAAGATTCATCAAATAAAATACGATACGGTTAGGTAGATAACCGAAACGACAGTTATTGACAATAATACGTTCACCAGCGTTAATCATCTATTATCACTCGTCAATTGTTTAAGGCTATATCAAATCGGGCACTACCCACCTTTATGTAATTAAGCTCGTGCTCGTCCATAGTCTCGAAGTGGGGGATTTTGGCCCCCATCCGGCGGATATAATCCTGGACCGCATCATTCGGGTTCCATCCTTGGTACTAAACAATTTATAAGCAGCGAGCCTCCTACTACATTTACCAACTGATAGCTCACATCAGGCGAAGAAATTTTGACACTCCTAACATTCTGCTCGATAATCTTTGGATCGTCGACATAGGACTCGATGAATATAGTCTGCAAGCGCCGGGGGTCTCAACAAGTTGTCACAACCGACCAGGTAGGGTTCGAACCATGTACCTGAATCTCATGCTTCAAAAACTCCTTTGAGAGTTGTTTACGGCCTTCAGCAGTAGGATTGACTGCATCGTAAATAGCCACCTGGCCCATTTCATGATCCAGGAAATGGTAGAGGTCGAACCTACATTTCTGAAGAATAGTCTGCCGTAACTTCACAGAAGATGGGGATGCTATAGACTCGCAATAGTTAGCACAAGCACAGTGCGTTATTAATATATTTCTCGCCTCCGCAGTTGATGGACGGGGACGAGGGAACGTGGGGCAGGTGTGCCGTGCAACGGGACTAGTGCAAGAAAAAAAAGTAACAACACATAACACCGCCCAAGTTGGGGTCCGACCAGCCTCGGCGAAGGGACAGCAAATTGAGAATCAGGGATCCCGCAGACAAAGAGGAGCCTCACCGTCAACGAAGAAGTAGTCATGTGGAACATCATTCCCGTGGCCCATGTGTGCACGCCGATAATCGCCCAGATGGAAAGCACGGGTTTTCACACCCAACCTGTATCCGGGCCATGTGAGCACAGTACATATATCAAGCAGCCCAAAGCGCGGATCAGGAATGGCCCAGGAGAGTTATCGAACCTACCAGCGCAGATACCTAGAGAGAGCCACAGAAACGTGCCTAAACATCCCCGACCACTAGAATCAGTTTCCCCGAACGTTTGTCTGTCTGGACAGCAAAGCAAGCACAAGAGGCGAATAAATCGATTCCTTCATTTTTATCTTTACCCCCGAAAAAAGAAACGTACGTTTTCCCTCTAGCCGGTAACCCAACAGTTACGATTGCGATCTTTCCCGAGTGGAACAACCTACCGGACTCTGTGGAATACAACTGAGCCGGGGCCATCTCACTATCGAC
Organism: Tuber melanosporum; assembly: GCF_000151645.1. Lineage (NCBI taxonomy): Eukaryota > Fungi > Ascomycota > Pezizomycetes > Pezizales > Tuberaceae > Tuber > Tuber melanosporum. The sequence continues at coordinate 410,934 of NW_003298841.1, read as the reverse complement.
AGGAAAGTCATGAATGGCATCGATGTTGACATTGGACCTCCGACGGAGACGAGAGACAGGGGCATCATTGCTGCTATACTCGTACTCGTAATCAGCATGGAAACCAAACCAGTCTACCACAGCCCGTGCCATGATAAGAATGAAGGAGAAGCTCGATGTGACAATGCAGTGGCAGGAAGGCTACAAAGTGATGTACGGAGGAAGAAAGAAATATCTGGCTAATCCCGGAAAGCGATGAAAGAGTGTGAAGGGTTTAGGCGGGTTAAAAGAGAAAGGTATCTTGGAATGGGAAGGGAGGGGACATGAAGTGGAGCGGAGAATAAAGATTATAGGGGGAAGATAACTACTGTAGTGTATCCATGGTAACAAATTATTGTTATTTTGTTTTATTGTTTTTTTTTTTTTCTCCCGGCAAGATGGGCGAATGACGCGGTGTTCCTGAGACACGCGGGGGTGTGTGAAAAGAGACTGTGGGGGGGGGGGAGTGAGGAGGTGAACGGGCCTGCGGGAGGTTCGCGATAATGACGAGAAACAGTGACAGACGGGAACCCCGCGATAAAGCAACGATGATACGGGTTCGACGGTAAAGTATGATACTGCAGAAAACGTCGTGGGCAATTCCGTTGCTGTGATACGAGCGTCGGTATCGATATGGTGCCGCCACCGCCGCTGCTGCTGCTGCTGCTGCTGCCGCTGCTGGTCAGGTTTTTTACTGGTGCCCCCCGTAACAGATGAAGCAACACAATTGACAAAACGAAATTCCAGGTGAGAAAGGGCAGAGATGGAAAAGAACTCAAAGTAGAGAGAAAATGAAAAAGAAGCTCACTAATTCAGATGAATTCAAACTCAGTTAAGATAGCCGCTATTTTTATTTTTTTTATAGGACGGAGACAAGTGATGTTGTTCCGGTAGGTAATTCAGGGGGAGCTTTCGTCCTTACCTTCTGCTCACAACCGAACTCTGGGTCGTTAGCGCCAATGAGGAGAAATGGGTGGTCTTGGCAATTCTCAAAGAAAGAGTGAATAATGAGTTCTGATAAAACTAATTATCATACTCGCATCACTTTTTACACCGCATAATAGCCCCGCAAATATGACTTCGTGGAAGGGAAGATAGGAAAATAAGTCAAATTTTTGACTCGTGCCAAATTCTTATACCTCAGGGTCTGCGGCGTTAACGCACGCCCCCACCCACCACACCAATGGTGGTACTGTAGGTATCCCCGAAACGCTTCTACTGTATGATATCCTTTTCTCCCCACCCGAGATTCGCATCGAGAATGCTATCACCCATATGGCTCAGGCTCCTACCGCGGACCAATGGTAAAATTGATGTGGATTCCTGATTTTCCATTGGAAATTGCTTTTTTTAATTTTTATTCCCCCCCCCCCACCTTACTTCTAGATATCTTATGATCTCATCTCCAGGATGTATAGCCCAATGACTTAGCACCGGTAGTTATGATAAGGTTTGTTGTAGCGGGGAGCAAAGGATAAACTACGAGTATTCGAGTACGGATAACAGAAAACGGTAAACTTAAAATCTCCGAGCCAGAGTGGTACCAGTGCTACAACTCCTTGTCAGAGGGCATAATATATTGATAGCACGTTGGCAGGATTTATACTAATCTAGTTAGCCCAGGGCCCATGCTTGCGCCTCTGCCGCAAGCTGTGGATTCCCGAGTCTTTTGAGTTCGAGGGTGACCCTCCAGCATACACCCAGTAGCACAGAAACGAAGATCCGGCAAATAGATATGCCTAAAACATAAAGGCCTGCGGTGCTACCGTTTCTCATCGAGGTTCCCCGATGCAAGTAATTTAGACTTTCTAGTAGAGTGCTAGAGTATCGTCCGGATTCATGATGGAAAACCCATAGGACCTCTCTGAAAGGCATTCAATTACTTTCCTTGAAGCGGCCCATGTGCTTCATCTGCGCACTCTCATCAGAAGCTGCCATGTGCCCCGCGTGACCACGAATCTACATGAACAGAAACCTACTCATGCCAATATCCCAGAGATAGTCACTTTAAACGAACGAAAGGCTACTGCCCAGCGAACCGCCTATACCACCGTTCACATATCAAAGCAGGAAGGGGTACGAGTGAGAATCTGTGAAATACTCTCGTGCCACGAGGCAAGGTTTTTTTGCACACAGCCTTGTGTGGCTAGAGATAAAAATGCGAAATACCCTTCGCGCATTCTTCAGCTAGAAGCGCAAACCTCACCAACCAAACCAACCCCCACATCCAACGGCCTGGTAGGGTCCCTGTCCTGACCCCCCAATGCTAAAATAATTAATCCCGAGAGGCAAAAGAGAAAAGTCACTTGAGGTACTAGTACTACTGTTGCCAACAACGTAACCCTGTCGGGATTGTAGGAAAGTTGTCATGTGCCTTTGGCGATATTAGCCCTTCGTTACACCCAAAATGTTGCTGAAGGGCAATGGATGAAGCGGATACAAGCAGGTGCTCGACTAGGTATATTAGCCTTCATCTGTTGATGGAAGCTGTAAGCGCTGCGCAAGTTGGTTTGGTGAGGGTTGGCCGGAGGTCTCGGACTTAGACACGGGTTCGTCCGTTGGCTAAGGAATAAATAAATAAAAATAAGTGACAACGGCCCCCGCCAAGGGTTCAGGGCGCAGATTTTCGATGTTCAGGGGGATGGATGAGTGTTGGAAACATAGGAAATTCCAGCGGCGGTGTGTGGATCGCGTTAAGGCGCCGTTTGTCTGGTTCTCGGGTTGGGCCCTTGCTTTTTCCTACCGGGTCCTGAGCATGTCTCAGTTCGCACTTCCACTACCGGCTATACCCTTGTTTTCCTACTTTCTCCAATAGTGCCGGTTGTCCCTTCCTCTTGCGGAGGGTGAATACCGGTAAAGCCAGTTGTGGTTGGATGTTGGATTGACGTCTTTTTCAGCGCGAGCACCTTGAAGGGACCCACTCTTACCGTAGAGTCGCCAGCAGCTCACCAATTCCTTGAGATGAGCAAATCAGCAACACCGATCGGATTTAACACGATAACTGCTCGACACCCAAGTCAAGTGGGGCACGGCTACCGTATGATGATGATGATGACAACGGTTATGACAATAGCTATGAATGAGAAGCAAGCAGCTGCCGGTGGTCTAATGTCCAAGGCTTGCGAGTCGCGTGAAAGTGAGGTGATCCCGCGCTCGAGCGCTATCATCCATACCACGGTGATATGATAACACGTACCCAATTGAAGCTGTAATATTCCGAGGATAGCTCACAAACCACAAGCACAATGGAGGAAAAAACAAAAAGGGCAAAATAAAAACACAAAACACAAGGAAGAGAAGAGAAGAAAGTTGCCTACTTGTATGATAATAGTAATAATCGTATCATAAGAGAAAATCTAGGGTTTTGGCCGCTTTACGGTCTTTCACTGCCGCGCCCCCTACCGAGTTTGATGGAAAGCCACCGACGTTAGCCCATACTGTTCCTCGCATGCTCATAGGCTCGAGCCCGAAACCGCCCCCAACAATCAGATCTGGCAGCTGCAATGTCAGATCTTCGTCCAGAATCGCTAGAGTCCCCGGATTTAGCAGGTCTATTTAGGTCTATTTTATCGCCTGTTGTGAACACATCTCTATCCATAACGTGTAGCCTGTCCACCGGGCAAGGGTCTTGTTACGTTTTTGTCTTATGATACATGTCGCTGGCAGTCTAACCTACTAAATCAATATCAGCTGTCCGCTCCAGTAATCTCAGGAAAAATAGAAAGAAAAAAAATGAAAATTAGGGCAACGGTTTTTACCCGCTGGGATACCATCCAGCAGCTTTATGGATCAGACGCTAGTCCCATCCATCCATCCATCCACCAGGTAGATCCCCCACTCCCTCCCTTTCCGGCCATGCAGAACGGCACGGCGGTAGAGGACCCGCCTGGATCCGCAACCCTTTCTTCAACCCCTGGAGACAATCAGAGCACATGATACGTTCAACTTTTCCCCGAGCGTTGAACTCCTGCGTTTCTCCAATCCTGTTAGTACAGTAAACAATTCCAACACGACCGGCCGCCCAAACAAGCAGGGCTTGGGGCGGGGGTGGGAGGGAGGGGAGGGAAGCTCTGCCTCTCGCCCTGCACAACTATCACACGTTCTCCCTCTCAGGGCCTAGACGGGAGATAAAGCATGTAAGGGACTTCTAACAATTTAGTTGGACCCTTTTGCTTTTTCGTTTCTTTTTTTTTTCCCCAGTACGAACGTCATTCTTCGAGCACACCATACCACAGCCAGACGATAACAGCCCTAGGCATGCAGAAGGGTGAGGAATTGAGGAGGAGAAATTCCCTCATTCTAAGGGTCGTGTAGAGGAAAAGTACATCTTTGCAAAGGTGGGCGTAGAGCTATTGGGCGAGAAGTGAGGGGCGTTATCTCGAAGAGTTTGTGTGAAGGATATCCTATGGGATGTGTACTCGAGTACGGTGCAGTGCTGTATGTATGCACTTACCGGTATGGCACGGCCCCACCAGACGGCATCCGGGTCCGGAACCCTCAACAGAACCATCTCCACCACCTATCACCACCTCCAACCCCCCAGTCCCCCCCAGTCGCTTTCGTCTGCGAGAGGGAAATGGAATGGAAGAGGTGAAAAGTAAAATAAAAATAAAGCAAGCCCCCACTTAAGTAGGTCGTAATCCTCCCACTGTGAATTCCAGCAATGCATTCAGCGAAACGACCAGTTGAGCTATCAGTACTGTACATACGAGTTGCACGATCTCCAGGACTCCACTCGTCCCCCCGCTGTCTATCCCTCTCTTTATGCCTCGCTTCCCTCTCGGGGCAAGTTCATGGGAGGATGGCCCGGGCCAGTAATTGATTAATTTGATTACGAGACTCGGACCTTTTCGATCTTGTGATACAAGTACATGATCGCGGGAGCGGGACTGGCCTAGACCTTAGGCTCTGCGCTGGTGGTGGATCTGCATGCACCTTTTTTAGCTCTTTGACCTTCAACCTTTACAGTATTTCAGGGAACAGCATCAGCAGGAAAAGAAAAAAGATAGTCGGCTGAGCACTTACAGAGAGACTAATCATCCACCGTACATTTACTAAGTCATCGCGCATGTTGGGCTGCGAAGTTGAGAGAAGCTGCTAGCGAACCGCCCAACCGCAGGCTGAGCCCGGCTTCCTCATCAAGCATCAAGTTTTGGGCAGCAGCAATCATGATATATCACTCTGTTTGATTTGCCAAGCCCCAGCGGTGGTCAGTGGTGGGAGTGGCCTCTCAAGCAAGCACGGTGCGGCAGTTTGTCCTTCAGACCCGGAAACAAGGCCTGAGATTTTCAAACAGTTATTTAGGTAGCCAATTGGGAGATTAGTTGCGGTCACAGCAGGGGGGGGGATGGGATGCATTTGGTTTCCTACAAGGGTTTGCCGTCCCCTTCCACCCCCCCCCCCAAATTATCCTCAGCGTTCCCTGGTCAAGTGATTTTAAATGCGGCGCTTTGACCATTGAACCAGGCAAATAGTCAAAACACCGGTATCATGGAGAAGAAGCAGAAGCAGAAGATGATTCAGTTTCTGAATTCCGCAACGCCAAGCGAGAGGTCCCAATCAACAAAAGCAATAATATCGGTAATAAGGAATCCTACGATACGACACGATTCCTCCCATCGTCATCTTCAAAAGGCATCGGGACCTAACTTACTTTCATTATTGTTATAATATTATTTACTTTTCAAGTTATCATGAGTAGCATAATCAAGAAGGAAGCTTGATCCGGTTTTGCATATTTTACCCAATTGTTGTTGTTGTTATTATGGTTGTTGTGAGTTTGTTGTTGGATAACATCGTCATTGTTAAGATTTGACCGGGACCCTTGTTATTATCGATAAGGCATATCATATCTTTCGTTGCACAATGGCGCCGTACTCGGATAGTCTACCGCGCCGGATTTTGGTGGGGGACTTCTTAGACCAGAACCACCAAATCCATCTTGTCCCGCGACTTGTAGGTTAGTTCAGGCGAACTCTCGAAGCTTTTAGTTGATAGTCGGTTAAATCAGGATCTTGGCACATTAACCGGGCCATTAACCGTGAACGGTTGGGTGGGACATTGTCTTATTAACCGCCTTCTTTTCGAACTGCAATAGCTCAATCAAAATTTCATATTTATTAAATCGGCTCCTATTTCCTTATTCTCCAACTTCTAGTCGATCATTTGATAGCTTCATATTTGGGATAGGTGTTGCTTTTCAGGAGTCTTCGTCACTCAGAGTTGGGTGATCTCGGGGCGCCGAGGTAGGTTGACTCAAGAAGTCCTCCACCATACGAAGATGCCTTCTGCTCATGCCCAATCCACGGCGTTGCGCCGACGACAACAACGGCAAGGGACAGACAGACTGGCGAAACGGACGGAGGGGATCCTTTTTAGTGGTAGTGGCGGGCCGATCTGAATCTCCTATTCTCCTGGCTGCCAGGCGGACGGATAGACCTGAGAAGAAGAAAAAGAAACGCGAGCCATGATAGGCTACGGCATGATATTGCTGTGGTACGGGAGAAACCAAGCTTCATAGACCAAAAGCGATTCTCATGCATTCCAACCAAACAAGTCCGATACGAGATGTGTGGCTTGGAAAGAAACGAATGCGAGAGGCAAGCGGGGAGACGGAGGGATAGAGGGGAGAAAAAAGGGGGAGGGGGAAGATCGATCCACTAAGCTTGATCACCAATCCACTCATCATACATCTAAGGCAGTACCAGTATCATAAACCGGTCACCGATACGAGTACTGTAAAAGAATAATAAATAAATAAATAGATAAAAGACATTCCCCGCCACTGGGGGGTTTCGGAACGACCAGTCCACTTTACATGACCATTTTTCCTACGGGAGAAGTTTTCCTTCTCCTCCTCCTCCTCCTCCTCCTCCTCCTCATATCCAATCTTACCTTCCCCAGCGGTACGACGAACTTACGATTGTCTTCTCGGTGAAGGAATAGACGCCTGACTCCAACTTGAAACAGTGTTTCTCTTCTTTCTTTATTCCCAACTCTTGGTATTTATTCACTCACGCTATCATAATAATTATAATAGCATTTTGGAGTTATAAGTTGCAATGAGGAGGGAGCGGGGGTGGAATGATACCCTCCTCCCATGAAATACTCCACTTGCAGTCGGCCAGTCAGCCAGTCAGCCGGTGCCATGATAAGTAAGAGTTCCTTGGCCAGCTAGAGGGGGAGCATTTAACGAAAGATTGGGGGGACTGACTGCGCTATGTTTCGCGTCATTAGATGCGGATTCTTCTACTTTTGGCTGGCGGTTACGATGCTCTGGCGGACGCGGCATGTGCGAACCACCCACATATATCATTCTTTTAATGTCTTGTATTTTCTTCTTCTTCCTTTCCCTTTCACTCGTCCGCGCATATTGTCGGTAGCATAGGGCCTCGACCGCCGCCCCGTGCGGGATTGGCTTCCCCCCCTCCCCTACAATCAGCGGGCAAGGTTAATTGAAGCGATGCCAGCAAAGTTTCAGCCTAACTGTGTCCTGCGAATGGAGGATATTCTTGAGCATTTTCCATTTTTCAATTTCCCCTTCCGTGGATGTTACTAATGATTATATCGAGGGATATGATGATCCCGGTGGGATGTGATAGGGTAGTGGGTGATTTTTCTAGAGTTCTTCTTCCTCTCCTGTTGTGCTGCTGTGCCCTAAACCCCTGCTATGCGGTATCACCTTCGGTACCGGTAAGCAAGATGTTGTTTTTCCTTTCCAAAACAAAAACAATGTTTCTCATTGTTTTACTTCAGCCCTGGGAGGCCTTCACTGTAAACAAAAGAGAACAAATTTCATTATTCGTCTCTTCGTTCACTTCCTCGTCTACGGTCCATTCACTCACTCACTCACTCACTCACTCACTCACTCACTCACTCACTCACTCACTCATTCACTCACTCACACACACACACCCTCAGCACATTCTGGCCCTGAGAAGGGTGGGGGGGTGTGAGGGAGGGAGGGAGGGGTAGTTTCGGGGAAGTGATGATTGACAATTGATTCACGAAGGTTGTTCCGGCGTCCACACTTTTCTTTTTTCTTTTTGTGCGGGATCAAAACCAGAATCGCGATGCAGCAGTGTTACCGTAGTAAGGCAGGCGAGCAAGCAGGCCGGCACCTCACCACCACACGCGAACCCCCTCCCCCCCCCTTTAAAGGATTGGGCAATGAGACACCCCTACTGTGGTCTCATTGGTCACCTGCTTGGGCAGGTGATCATGATCACCCACTTGGCAATCTACCCTCCTCTCTGTGCTCGAGCACAAGTAAGTAGCATAGGAAATATTGGCGGAAAATTATCGCTGGTACTCTGCACTTACACCCACCGGTACTCTAGCGGACTAGGGTGTAGCGGCATGAGTAAAAAGGAAAAAGGCTACAGTTCAAATTCGAATAGTTAAGGCACGCCTGGTGCAGATTATGCACACTCGCAAGCTCCGACATAAACACTCTTTCCTTCCTCTTCCGTTCATGTACGGATTCACCTTATTTAACGTTTTTTTTCTTTTCTTTCTTCCTTTCTTTTTCTCTTTCTCTCTCTTGCTTTCCCACTCTTGTAGGAATAGCCTTTTTGGGCTGAATTGGGCGTTGTTGCTATGGTAGGTAGGGAATGTTATCATGAGGTGCTCACAAGGTTAAGCGGGACGGGACGGAGGGAGCGGAGGGGGGTGGAGGAGGTTCAGGATGAGTGGGAAGTGTCTCAATTCCCCAATTAGCACTTAACGCCGCCGCATAAACTCCCCCTAGCAAAAGTTTTTTTTATATGGGCTCGCTCGTCTTCCCCATGAATATGGTATCCTCATTCTCGACTTTCGCATTCCGGTGTGAAAATCTATGGTACATTTGTTGGTGGCGCTTTTCCGTATCGCGAGATTTTAGTGCATACATACGGTACCGCTACAGCTGCAAGATTTCTTCTGGTCCCTTGAAAAGAGAGCAAAAAAATAAAACAAGGGTCTGTCCGAGCCATTTGGAAGCTTGAGCTTCCAGCATGGTTGCTCTCAGGTTGCACGCTGGGGATCCAGTAGATGGGCGCGTTAGCTCACCCTCTCGGCGTCCTGTGATGCCCTGTCGTTTTGGCCCCAGTGATTCGTTGTTTGCACCTCGTGGGGTAGGTAACATTCCTCAGAATACCGGTACCATATTTGAAGAGAGAGGGGGGAGAGGTGCCCTTACCAAGAAGGACTTGGTACAAAGTTCTTCCCACCTCACCTTGGCATTACCGGAAACGGGCACTGCTTCGACCTACACGGGAAGCAACCGCGATTAGCGAACAAGAAAGAGTGGTTTTGAGCAGCCTGTTAAGCGATAGAAGTTAATCGCCATTTCTGGCGAGGTGTTTGGCTCGGAATCGAAGCACAGCGGGAAGGTGCTGACTTTTCCTTGCCTTTTCCTACCACGATACCATGGTTTTCAATTTTGCT
>NW_003298841.1:399236-401483 GCF_000151645.1 Tuber melanosporum | reverse complement strand
ATAGCCGGGGGAAAGTGTGGGAAATGTGTCGATGGTTTTCCTCGATAATATGAGATGAACCCGTACTTAATCGTTCCTTACTGGCTACTCATTTCAGACCCAATAAACCGCGCTCGGAACCTCAATCTGCGGAGACGAAACGATACTTGTGCACAAGCCCCAAGTTAGGGTAAACACCCCTTGTAGCACCGGGAGAGAGACTCTGGTGATATGTGGTGATGGAATATGTTTGCTTTGGAGTGCTAGTACAGGATGTAAAAGTAGTAATTGAAGGGGAGCCTACCTGCAGCTCGCGGTAGGTTCATATTATTTCCATCTTCCCACGCTATCTTTCTAACTACCTGCGCCCAACTGACCAAAGACATAACACGGGGGGGGTCTTGTGTTATCGTGGAAATCTCGCGTGCCAAAGTGGATTTGCTGTTGAGAGAACTGAATAGTTGGCGACGAGAGCAGGTGGCTTTGGCTGACGCATCACAGTACCGTAAGAATGCAGCGATATGTTCCTGACACCGGGTGTTGCTGTGCTGCGCGGGTTGTTCGTGCATTTGAACGTACTGTGCTGTACCGTGCTTCGCACAAAGTGACTTTTGTCAGCGGGCCAGGAGTTACTTCGCGCCTCACATCGACGGCCCAGCAATGATCGCTCAATTTGAGCCAACTGACTGACTCGCCGAGTCAGGATTTGGAAGTTTATTTTATATTTTATTTAGCGTTACCGCTTCTACCAGCGCTCACACTGCAACTTAGGCTGAGCGGTAGAGATAGTCTACCTGTACCGGTAGATATTCTGTTCGCACTGTTTGGAGGTAAAAAAAAAAACAACCCCAAACTACAGTAGCGCATCAGGTTCCTGCGCAGGGGTCTGGCGTTATATTGATTTTAATCCCCGTCTGTGTCGTCATGGTCAGACATATTGGGGCTCTTCGAAACGGTTAAGCGTTCAATACCGATAGCTGGCTTGACGGGAGGGGCAGGAGCAAAAGGGCGTAGCGGGCGAATTACTTTCTCAAAGGAACAACTTCAGAAGGTCCGCCGCTGCGCAGGACAGGAGGCTTGTCCAGCCACATAGTCGAGAATGAGATTTCAACGACTATCATCACACTCTTTAGGCTGTCGACGTCCCAATTGCTGTATCGGATACCAGCACGGTGCTAGAGCACCAGCGACAAGAGAGAGAGAGGGTGCAGTCCGTTTCGAATTTGTGTGCTGGAACCTTATCTGGAATGAACAAGCTTTTCTTGTTGAATAGGAATTTCATGTTCCAATGCTTCACTGGAACATTAAATTCGAACAGACTGCCCAACTCGGACATCCATGTAGTCAAAAAGATCCCAGATCCTGTGTGAGGAGGAGGCAGCAGCAATAAGGCCACAAGGATGGGGGGGAGGGGGCCTGCTGGCGGTGGTGTTTTTTGTATGTGCTGTGTGGTCTGCAAAGGTTACTCGAGTACCGTAATTGTACTGTACCGTACGAGTACTGTACTCGAGTGCTCGACTGATTGTGGTTGAGAGACGGCTTGGTGCATCCAAGGGTGTGGTACCCGATTTCACTTTGCGCACAGGGTGTTTCACCACACCCATGACTGCATAACCAATACGGTAATCCACCAAGCTTTTAACTCCATCTCGAGGAGAAAAACGTAGTTCTGCGACCAAAATGGGTGATGTCCTTGGTTTGCCCTCTCTCTTCGACTTTGCTGTTTTAAACAGAGCTTCGAGTACGCTTAGCTCATGTTGGTCCTTCTACAGCTGTGCTGTAGACAAATGAGTTCCTGATTTGATGACGGAATTGAGGCTGGGTGGTTGCTCTGAACCTTCGATTCATGATGATGGGTACGCTAAAACGCGCGCGTGACACACCCAACCTCTGCCCGTCAACCGTCCCCCAAAAACAGCCGTCAGAAGATTATTAGAATGACGGGGCAATTGAAGAAGAATTCCCTGTTCGGTGATCTCTGTTATGTATGGTCTGCAGTCTGCAGTCTCTTTTCTTTGCTCTGAACTTGACTTTTCTCATTTTCTTTTCTTTTTTCTCTCATTTCCTTTCCTCACTGCTTTTTCATTATGTAGACGCTTTTGGATGCTTCTGCTTGTCCTTCTGAAGCCTTGTCTTTTTCGGTGATCTTTTCTTCACTTCCAGTATTTCTCATTTTTTCGACACGCCCGTTTCCCGATCCCTTTCCTTGACTTCTTGATTGAAGAGAGGTGCAGTAAATATCAATAGGCTGGGACCAATCAATCGGAT
>NW_003298841.1:385293-399086 GCF_000151645.1 Tuber melanosporum | reverse complement strand
GGACCAAAAACGAACTTGTCTCCTTGCATGTGAAATCGGATCACTGGTCCATCATAACCCAATCCCTTAATCAGGCATCCTTTTTGTATTTTACTCCCTGGTAGCCTTTTTTCGCGTTTATCTCCTTAAAATTTCTCTCAAGTTTTGCAGTTCACGCACCACACCTGAGTTTTCGTTTTAGCCTCCTCGTTTCCCCTGCAAAAAGCTTTTTTCCACTCTTTTTTTTTTTTTCTTTTCATTTCTTTTTTTCATTTCCCTTTTTCTTCTTCTTCCATTTCTCTCAGAATATTACTTTTGTAGATTTGCACCCACGTTCGTGAGATTTTCTTCTTTGTCTATAAAAAAATTTGGAAAACCCTTGCAGTCGAGTCCAAGTTCGCTCCGCAGCAAAGCTGACCCCTCTCGCTCTGTGCCGGCCCACCAATACGTCGCAACCACATCCGGCGACCAAGTAGGAGCCAAAAACTCTTTCCAAGAGAGCTACAACAAAATCCGAGCGCCTCCCACCCCCCTCATTCACCATCTTCTCGTCTGTTCCCACGATACGACCTCTATCTTAACTACACCCCCCCCCCCTCTTCCTTCCTGCTTAAATCGTTGCTATCAATCCATCAAGGGCGTCGTTCTTCCTTGCGGAAAAAAGACCCTTTCCATCGACCCTCAACCCCCCCCTTCCCCCCGAAAGCAGTCCAGTCAACCCCGCCAAACAGGATTGCTCCTCACCCCACCACGGACTGTTATAGACCTACTCACGAACGTCGTTGACAAACCTCCACTCACTCTCTCGCTTGCACGTTCCTGTCGCTGCTATCAACCCAAAGAAGATTCCATCCTTCGCTTTGCCCCATCTCGCTACTTGGACGTGCTGCGTAACCTCGCCCTGGTCTTTAGGTTTCTTCCTTTTGGATATCTTCCCCGCGCCCTCTTCAGAGTTTCAGGGTCCGTCAATCACCATCGTCATACAACCCCCCCCCTACCCCTAGCAAAATAATATTTTCCAACCCACTTCCATTAAAGAGCTAGCACACTCCTTTGCGCCTCTCTTTTCATTCTATCTTCACTTTTCTGTGTTGAAAGCAAAGCTACGATTTATTGCCTTTCTTCTAACTGTAACGAGTTTCATCACCCACAACCGTCACTTCCCCCCTCTCCCACGACCACACCCCAATCCGCCGCCTCCTAGATTTCGGGAAGTGTTTCTTCTTCGTTTGTAACGCTGGAGCTCTCGGGTGTCACTGCTTGGTCTACACCTTGTTACACTTACTGGAATACACTCACATCAACCAGCCCTGAACCTATATTTTCTTTAGTGGCTCTTTCGGTACCCCATTTTCTTGCATAGCCTCACCCGTTTCAATCGTCATCATTTCAGACTTCCATCATCACCACGGCCACTCTCTCAATTCATATTCTCTCCCTTATCCAACCTTGCCATCCACGATAGCTTACCCCTTTTCCGATAACGTTTGCGGTTAGTGGGCTTCTGTAACAATGTCACAAAACAGACCCGCTGCCTTCTCTGGCCTGCGGATGGGGGGTAAATATTATTTGCCTTTCTCTCTCTCTTAATTACAGTGCTAATACTTCCCTCATAGAGATTATTCGAGAGAAGGTTCAGGATGGATTGACCGGTGAAATTCGAGAGATGCAGTATACACAGTGCAAGATCGTAGGGAATGGCTCTTTTGGTGTAGTTTTTCAGACCAAATTGTCCCCCAACGGCGACGATGCTGCTATTAAACGTGTGTTACAGGATAAGCGGTTTAAGGTATGAATTTCGTTTCCCGTGGGTTGCGATTTGGACGGTCGACTAACCTTCTCGATCCTTAGAATCGTGAGCTTCAAATCATGCGTATCGTGCGGCACCCGAACATCGTGGAACTGAAAGCATTCTACTACTCTAACGGAGAGAGGGTGAGTACTTTCCAATAATCTGTCTTAATTTTTTTACACTAACAATTTGTAGAAGGATGAGGTTTACCTTAATCTTGTCTTGGAATTCGTTCCAGAGACTGTTTATAGGGCTTCCCGATATTTCAACAAATTGAAGACCACCATGCCGATATTGGAGGTGAAGCTTTACATCTACCAGCTATTCCGGTCCCTTGCATACATCCATTCTCAGGGGATCTGTCATCGAGATATCAAGCCTCAGAACCTTTTGCTGGACCCCGCGTCTGGGGTTCTCAAGCTGTGCGATTTCGGTAGCGCCAAGATATTGGTTGAAAATGAACCCAACGTCTCGTATATCTGCTCACGGTATTACCGTGCTCCCGAGCTCATCTTTGGAGCCACAAATTACACACCGAAAATAGGTATGTCCCTTGAATTGGCTCTTGGGAACAGCTTCTCTGACCGGTCCCATAGATGTCTGGTCAACAGGATGTGTTATGGCGGAACTTATGCTTGGGCAACCTTTATTCCCTGGAGAATCGGGTATTGACCAACTAGTGGAGATCATTAAGGTTCTTGGCACCCCTACACGAGATCAGATCAGAACCATGAACCCCAATTACATGGAGCACAAGTTCCCCCAGATCAAGCCGCACCCCTTCTCCAAGGTACGTGTTTTTTTTGGTTTTCTTGGTTTCCTGAGGGGCAGAGCTTATTTTTCGTCGCGATGTTAGGTATTCCGCAAAGCTTCAACTGAAGCTATCGACCTGATATCGAGATTGCTTGAGTATACTCCCACTCAACGTCTCTCCGCTATCGAGGCCATGTGCCATCCATTCTTCGACGAGTTGCGTGACCCGAACACTAAGTTACCAGATTCCCGTGGTGGCCAAGGTCTTCGGGATCTACCCCGCCTCTTTGATTTTAGTAGGCATGGTATGTTTATCTCTTTCTGATTCAACTTGGGACTCTTTTTTTTTTTTTACTTTCTATACAAACACATGCTAATGATTACATTCTACAGAACTCTCAATCATGCCCGAGCTTAACGAGCGGCTGGTACCGCATCATGCTCGCCCTGCGCTATTATCTCGAGGTATAGACTTGAATAACTTTGTCCCCATGTCCAAAGAGGAGATGATGGCAAAACTGGATTAAAAAATTCCCTTCTATTAAACCCAAATTTCATGGTTCCCTTCCTCTATCTCTTTTTTTTTTTCTTTTTTCTTTTTTTCTAAGTTTTCTCATTCATATGGCATGGCGACACCGATACGAGGCACAGAGATTAGGTTTTTTTTTTTCTTTCGAAACGGCACATGGCGAATTGAGAGATCTCTATTCCCATTAGATGGATTTGCTGACAAGGGAAGGAAGGAAGGGTCAGCAAGGCTCTGTGTTTGCTCGAGGGTATTGCCTTGATGGGTCGACATGAGCGTGTGCCAGGTGGTGTGATGTTTACCTTTTTTTTTTGTACACGGGTTCTCTTCTCTTCTCAAGTGGGCTTTTTATGGCTCTTTAAAATTATTTGAAGGTTCCGACCTGGGATCTTCGTTTTCAGAGCTGTTGGAAGGATGCGTGGATGGCGGGGATTATCTTGGTGTTGAGAGGGTCTGTTGTCAAAAAAAAAAAAGAAAAGGAAAGTGAACTATGCCTATGTGCGCTGACAAAAATGAAAACCAGTTTCTTCCTTTGTCTTTTTTGTCTTGATTCTTATTCCTTTTCTCCGAGATGGGTCTAGGTTATCGGGCAGGGGAAATCATGGGGATGCAACAAGTTCGGCGACGTCGTTCCTCCTGGTCATGAGGCGCCAGGCTCATTTTAACGCGCAGCTTTCATCTGAAGTATTAGCTGCGGATTGTTTTGAGCGAAAGGATTTTCAGGTTCCGTGGTTGCTTGCCATTTCCCCTTTCCTGTTGGCCAGTCTACCGTGCTTCAATATGGGTTTCCCGTGTCACCTTTTTTTTTTCCCTCCCGTTTAAGGTATTTCATCTTGCTCCCGGAGTTATCGTTTATTTACTACGGGGGGTTGCAAGGTTACGAACCACTTGTCCATGATAAACGGGCTTCAGCTATATTTCTTATTTTACTGCGGCATAACAATTTAACTCTATTGGGAATCTTTTCAACCATATCAAATCGTTTCCCCACTTCCCTTCCCCCCTCCCTTGAACCATTTCGCAAGCCATGAGGGAGGAGCTGTGTTGCGAAGCTTCTAGAAGGTAGAAGATTGACGACCATACTATTTGCTATGGTGTTGGCTTGCTTCTAGTATGTATACTTATATTTATACCTATATACAAGTGTCAGGGATAGTGTCAGTGAATAGTTGATTCAGGTTAACCTCAGAAACGATCCCTGTCCCGTACTTAGAAAATTTCTCCCTGACACTTGTATAATGTTATAAATATTATGTGAACGTCAGCTCTGATGGTACTTAACTGAGCCCGTCCTACTAACGAATCAGGGCCCCTAGAGCTCACCTCACGACCATTGTATTCCCGCCCTCCCTTCTCCTACCCACCTTCCCTCACAACCGGTATTGTGATACGGGCCCAAATTGGTTTCGGAGCATTTTTTTTTATTGTATGATACAGGTACCGGACCTGTAGGGCCCAGGTACTGATACCCGGTCTCACCCAATGCTGGTACTATTTATCTATTGTATGTATATCATAATCATAGTACTCTTAATTTATCTAAATCCCTTGCCCGCGGAACGCATCCTCTCCC
Organism: Tuber melanosporum; assembly: GCF_000151645.1. NCBI lineage: Eukaryota > Fungi > Ascomycota > Pezizomycetes > Pezizales > Tuberaceae > Tuber > Tuber melanosporum. Next base: position 394,463 of record NW_003298841.1, on the reverse strand, counting down.
CCCCTCCCTCTCTGTTCCACACTAATACCGCATCACATTCAGCTAGTTTTTGAAAAATCCATACATCCCATCCCACGAATCAGAGGGGTGAACCGCAGCGCTGTAATGATCATTCATCCACTCATTCCCTTTGGCTTCCTCGCCTTCTCACTCTCCCCTCCCCCTTCTCGCAGTAGCTGCATGGGATCAAGTGCGTGGGAGTAAACTTTTTATTATTGTTATTATTTTTTTGTTATTTTCTTTTCTTCGTTCGCTTGCTCATTCATTCATTGCTGGTTTTGGTCACGCTGCTGCGCAAAGTATCATACAGTAGGCAGGCAGGCAGGCAGGCATGAGAGTGGTGGGTGCGTGGTCGGTCGGTGTGTGGGTTCCACTGTAGTCTACCTAGCCATAAGTCACTGCCGTTGCTTTGTTACCAGCTTTCTTGGCTGATCTTCTGCTGGTACCGGTAGTGATCACCCCCTTCCACTTCTACCGGTACGCCATCCCTACTCTCATTGTTGCCTATAGGCCCTCACGCTGGAGGAGTTATTACCTCGCTATGGGGGGGAGGGGGAGCCGGAGGGAGTTATTTATTCGGCTGGCGAGTTGACCAATGTCGGCGCATTTCCGTGGAGGTATCATATTCGGGGAAGATACGTATTCCATATCATACCAACAGGTGAAATGTACCTTACTCCACAAGTACGAGTATCATAACATACCAAGGACCGAAGAGGGGGGGGGGCTTTCCTGCCACAGTACAGTACAGTAGGTTAGCACGGGTATCGATATCATAGGTTCGGTTGAAGAAAGATTATGTTACAGTGGGGTGAGATGGGTTATACAGTGAAGCACAGTAAGGCACTGTACCGGTCCCATCAAATTACTTGTGTCTCTCTTGCTACCTGCAAACCTGGTATCATAATTATAATATATTATAATAATATTATAATAATATTATATAATCGACTTAAAAATCTTGGGTGCGTGATGCGGTGGTGGTTGTTGCCCTGAGCCCTAACCGAACTTGACGTGTCTGTTTGTTCCTCGTCTCATGATGCTGCTGGGTAAACTTGGAATATCATACGCTATATGTTACGACATTCTTCCTTGCTTGGGCTCGCATTTTTTACCTCCTTCTCCTCCTCCTTCTCCGTCAAACGGCTTGCGCCTTATCCTCGCTCAATAATAATAAATTTATCCTGGCCTTTTCTATTTTTTTTTATACCAACGTGGCTTCGACCAACCAACCCTGTCTTTCCTTTCGCGAATGAATGTCGGTTGACTCGGACAAGCGGTACTGTACCGTTTACGGTATGGCATGTCACTCGAGGAGGTGATTCCAGGTTCCCCTGTGGAAAGATGGAAGGATGGAAGGAAGGAAAGGAAGGAAAGGAAGGAAAAGGAAGGTCTTTTGAACTCGTATCATAATACTTGCGTTGCTTGGTGGCAGGATGGGGTACGGTACTGGGCACTGATTGATCGATTGGTGTTACCGTTACGTTCGAACTCGTTTGTGAGTAGTGTGAATGATTCGCTGGAGATTTTACTGCATGTCATTGTTGCCCTGCTTGTAGACTACTGGAGCTCGTCGCCATCTGCTGGTATGATAGCGTAGGTTATTCACGTGTAGTGTCGGGAGTCAAGTGATTACCGGAGATCAGTTGTTACCGGAATTGTCCTTTATTGTCAGGACAATATTAATATTAATAATAATAATAATAATAATAATAATAGCAACAATACCTTTTGCTAAAAATTCTACCAGTTCCTCTTCCTCCGGCCAAGGATATGTTAAACCTCTTGTACAATCATTTCTCCGTGGTTCCAACGTTATATACCGGTATGTCATACTTATCTTTCATCGCGCAAAAATTGGGGAATATATATTTATCGATTGAAACAATTGAAGGTTTCAGACATCATGGAACCAGTCAGTTTACTTGGTTGCATATATAAGACAAAACCAGTGCGCCGGTATACCACCTATTATGCAAGTTCCGTGAAATCACGTAACAACAGGAGAAACTGGAACATACCGGGAGGGAAGAGAGAGAGAGAGAGAGAGGAAGAGAGCTGCAGGATGCGTTTGGGGGGTAGTCACGGCTATTTACGATAATACGTGTTCACACTGGGGGGGTGGGAGGAAGGGAGGGATTGGGGAGATTAATTTTCTCCCCTTCCCCATGTCCGCCTATGCATAATCCAACCCTCATTCCATATTGGAGGGTATGCTAGGGAGGCCCTCATAATATGTTTAAAAAGGGCTCCCGCAAAAAAAAAGGTAATAAAGCTACAACATGGTGTGTCCCCCACCTTCCTTCCTTTCCTCCCGGTCCACATGGAAATGCGATTTTGTTTCGCCGTATTGGGGTTTATGGGATCTCGATCCCGATCTCGGTACATATCTTGAGCAATCCAGGATCAGAGCCTGATAGCGGTGGTGAGGTTGTCTGGCTGGTGATTCTTTTTCCTTTTTCAAAAAAGGCTCAACGGATTGACCGCTGTTCATGTCCTGCAGCATGAGTTTATGCCTGTCTGGTGATCGCGGGAGAGGCGCCAATGCCTGAGCACATTAAGCTGATGGTAAAACAGACCATTCCTATAGTGGTGGTTGCTCGTACCGATAAGCTTGTGCTGCTGCTGCTGCTGCTGCTAGGCATATGTAGCTTGTTTGGAATGTATGCTTGTGATTCCAACGGTCTTGTGAAGTGTGCATGTATGGTTAGCCCTGTCCATCCAGGCCTCCATTAGACTGTATGTTATCTAGAGGATTTCTCGCAGCCAGAGTTTCGGTAATTCCCCTGTTGCTTTTTCAAGTTCTATCACTGTTACCTGAATCGGCACATGGGCCAGCACTTGTACTTCTAACTATGTGAGCACAGTGCTCCCACCCTGCCTCACGTTTCATTTAACGCACCCAAAGAAGGAAAAAAGATCACCTCGTGACCCCCGGAAGGTCTGAGCAATTCCGAGCGTCGCTTTGCACTAGTAGTGCGTATTTCAAAGTGAGAGATGTTGCAAATTAGGAAAGTATTCAGTTTATCCCAGCCTCAGATACAAAACGTTGTTGCTTGGTATTAGCCTAGACTTGACTCCAATTCAACCTCCATGCAGTGTAGAAACAAAGAGTATTGTGTCGCCATCCTGGATTAGATACTCCTCCTCCCCTTCCAGTTCCCAGTCGGCATCATTGATCAGGACCAATATACCAGGGCGTCTATTGCGCGCGAGCAATGTTAGCTTATGTAGATGTGTACCACCCCGTCACAGTAACAACGCCAAAAGGAGCCCCACATCCTATCTTCTAAAACGAAGAGATCCTTTCTTTTGTCCTTCATTAGATTCTCGCACAGGTGGCGTACCAAAAACCCTATGTTCACCGGTTGTTTAGAGGGGCCTTTTGCCGGCATTTGTATATGGTGGGACCGCTGATTAGAGAATAGCATCTCAAGACCACCTCTAAAGAAGAACCCTCACATAGTTAGCTATTCACCCGGCCTCCGGAGGTCATATGTGTTCCTAGTGCTTACGAGAATTCAATATTAAGGGAGACAGGTTTAGAATAAATCCCGTTTGGGGAGGGGTCTTGTTGTTCGCCCATACTCGTTTGTCGTGTGTGTGTGCGGCGTGTATGTGATTGTCACCTGTCGCAGGAATCGCAGTTATCGATAGGGAGGGGCGTTCATGGTTGCATGCTCAGGGTTCGGGAGGTTTCTTGAAAGAAATATTTGCTCTCGCTCTGGCGCTTAGTCATCCCCAAACGGTGCCAAGCAATTAAAGGTTCCTCGAACGCGGTCCAAACATGACACTAGAAGGAACTCGCCCTAGAAAACACCAACACACCCCTGCGGTCACACGTCGACCACGAAGGCAAAAGATAAAAAGATAATAGCGACGAATAATGGGCGATTACTACCGTGGAAGAGAAGAAGGTCGTGGAGGAGGTAGAGGGGGGGGTCCGAGACGCTCTCAGAAGAGACGTCACAGAGGTTAGTTCCTCCGTAACTGCGCATTGATCCGGACACCAACAGCCACTAACACATCCACAAAGACGATGACGATGATGATAAAGAATATCGACGCTCACGTCCGTATGAGAGGGAGGATCCAGCCTCTAGATTGCGAAGGGACACCATTTCAATCGCAGAATCTGTTTGTCCTCCGATTACAATTTCTGTCCTAACCGCTGACCAAATCCATAGCCTCTGACCAAAATTGAGGAAACCATCAACCTAATTGCAAATACTTTCGCCTCAAATTGCGATAGTGAGGAGCTCCGCAATACTTTCCTCAATACCTTGCTCTCTCTGTATGTCTTCCTAGGCTAGTGACTTGTGAATTGTTAGTATCCTACTGACGCGTCGTAGGGTTGTTGAGCAACCTTTCAAAATTCCTTTCCTTACGGCTGCTGTTCTTGTCATCAATTCACGGAATGCCGAAGCTGGGAAGTTGATCCTCGATGAATTTGGGAAGGCTGCACAGGCATATCTTACTGAAGGATTCCTCACTAGTGCAAAGCTTGTCTTGCGCTTCCTCGCCGGGCTTCAGGGAATGGTGGAAGGCGAGGGATTATACTTTGTGTTGGGCGGTATAGTCGATCAGGCTGCCGGTTATCTTGCTGCGGAAGAAGTGGTTAGCTACTCGGCTCTTTCCCTTCCCCCCTCTCTCCCATCACAGCAATTCTAACTCCGAACAGGGACTGGCCCTGGACCTGGTGTGGATTACATTAATAACTGTTCCCTACATTCTCGCCTCATCAAGATCCGACAATAGCTTAGCCAGCGAGCTTTTGAAAAAGACAAGCTCTATCACTGAGGTTAAGCACAGGATGCAATCGCTGCTAAGTCCGTTTACAGGAGGATATGCCCCCTACGATGCGAGGGCCCAAGGAACCCATGTGAGCCACAGCTATGCGCCTTCAATTCCACCACAAGCTGACATTTTTTTTGACAGAATGCCCGGATACTTCAATTGAATTTGGAAGCATGCTTGGGGAGTGAGCCAAGTAGGCCCTTCCATGGTGTAGGCTGCTTGCCAAGGCCATATGAATCTTTTCTCCAGGAACTGGAGGGAGCCACCAAACATCCCATGCCCGAAATCACGTTACCATCCGACTATCCAGTCGACAAAAGTGCCATCATGCCCCATGTCTACTTCTCTGTATTTGCGGACCCAAATGTTGAGGTGTGTCTCTACCAGGTTCTATTGGGGTTAAAATCGTGACTAACAATTACAAGACTGTTCCCCCACCCCTAGAACTTGCTTCAACGCTGTTCCGCGATGCGATTGTTGACACAATCGATACGCTAGACTGTAATCGTCTTGTGGTATCCCGGTTTTTAATTGAAATTGATTGCTACTTCTCACCTAATGCTTTTATAAAACGGGCTGTTCCTTTCGACAGAGTTATTGAGACGGCAGGCCCCGAGGGGTCCACATGGAAACCGGAGGACGTAGCTGTGGATGCCATCTTTAGCCAACTCTACAAGCTCCCCGGGCCGAATCACAAGTTGGTTTATTATCACTCTATCCTTACGGAGCTTTGCAAGCTTGCGCCTGCAGCTGTGGCACCCTCTTTGGGTAGAGCAATTAGATTCATGTATAAGAACCTTGAATCCATGGATACTGAACTAATCTATCGATTCGTCGATTGGTTCTCCCATCATCTTAGCAACTTTGGATTCACCTGGAAATGGGCCGAGTGGTTTGTATTCAACTGAGTTACACTCCGGAATTTGTCATGACTAATTACGATCCTAGGAATGAGAATTTAACTTTACCCGATGTCCACCCCAAGAAAGCATTCATCCTTGGAGCACTTGAAAAAGAAATTCGACTTAGTTTTGCTACACGAATTAAGGGCACAATTCCAGCTCCATATAAGGAGCTTATCTCGGAAGCTAAGGAAAAAGAACAACCACACTTTAAGTATGATTCTGAAGGTACAAGTTATCTCCAGGCACTCCACCCCGTGCCTGGTTAGCGGCAGCTATAGGCAGTTTACTGACAATCCCCCAGACGAGCCATTCTGCAAAGAAGCCAAAGAAGTCCTCCACGCAGTAGCAGACAAGAAGGAGGACGCAGAAGTTGATGCCATTCTTGCCAAAATTGTCGAACTAGCCAAGGAGAGCGGTGTTGCAGACCCCCTATTTGTCGCACGTGATGCATATGTTACCGCAATCTGCCATATTGGTGCAAAGTCGCTATCCCACGTATTGAGTTGTATCGAGCGGTGCAAGGAAAAGCTCCTAGCCATAGGAAACGAATCCCCGGATGCCAGACGTCAGATCGTCGGCTCGGTACTAAGCTATTGGGAAGACCAACCAGGTATTGGCGCAAATGTGGTCGACAAGCTCCTAAATTACTCCATTGTAACTCCCTTATCAGTTGTCGAGTGGGTTCTCCACGACGCTGGGAATAAGGCTCTATCACATACCCATGCCTGGGAAATGGTTTCGACTACAATAAACAAGGTCAATACTAGAGTCCGACAGATGGTCGCAGCAAGGCGGGTGATGTCTATCAATGACTACACAGAGGAGCAGCTAGCGGTCTACGCCCAGACCCTGAATGCTGCAGAAATCGAGCAGGGGGTGCTCCTTAATGCTGTTACGGACGCTCTGACGGCCATGTCCGACAGCTCGGATGAGATGAATGGTGGCATAGACGTCGAGAGCAAGGCTTGGATGCAGTGGTGGGCCAAGGGCTGGTTGCGAGCGTTCAGTAGGAAGTTTGGCGTCGCGGAAGGGACTGTAGTAGAACAGCCGGTTGGCGGACCCTCTGCCAGGCTTGATCCAGAGGATATGGATACTATGTGATCTTGATCAGGGGGTCCCTCGGCGTGGCGGGTGTCTTGGTTTCTGTATGATATACTGGCGGTACCATTCGAGTCTTTTGTAATCACTGGCCCAGGGGAAATCTGCTTGGGTCATTCATAGGTGACAACGTTTCGATTTGTTTTACTAGTCATCCCTCTTTCTTCCTCTTGAAAAATCAAAAACAAAAACAAACTAGGCGAGTGATTGCTTGTGGCACAGTTAGAGATATAATTTTTCATTTGTTGGGTTGACTGCGTCGTTGCTAAGTCTGGTGTATCTATCGCCATTAATCCATGCTGAATTGTTGAGAAACAAGCGAATTACCATGGGCGTGTAATCATAAAATGGTGCTAAAGAAAAAATGAGAAATGAAAGTTGTAGCACAGGAATTAAATATGCGCCGTTGGCTGGGGTCTTCGTCTCAGGCCATCAAAACTTCCCCCAGGGAGCTCTCCGTCATCCGTCCCCTCTCCAGGTCTCGATTGCTCCCTCGTCGTCCGCTTTCTCGGCCATAGCGAGGGCAGCACGATTTGCTGAAACTTGGGCTCTACACACCTCTCGTCGATCCAGCCATGCAAACGGCTCTCGACAAGCTGAGCTATCTTCGGAACATCCTGCAGCCTAGATCTAGACCCCACAAGACTCCTCACGGCGATCTCAAGCCTGTAATCATCCAGAAAGCTAAACGTAAGGGTAGTATTCCCAGCCAAATTTTCCGGCGAAGGAATGAACGAAATTGACAACGTCCCCGAAAACCGAACAATCGAGACGGCTAGGGCAACGGGCAATACCGCGACCAATGGTTTCGGCCAATTCAGCAGTAGCTTCGTTTCAACCCCCAGGGTGATCAAGTCGCTGAGATCGACGTCCATCTTCGCCTGCAACTTCCCGGGTTCATCATCACTCGGCGAGATCCTGCAATTAGAGAAGATGGGAAAGTCCTCCCCGAGGGAGACCTCCGTCACCCGGATCGAGTCTAAGAAGTCCGGCTTCTGCGGGCCGTTCAGGAATTTATTCAGTGACTTCAGGATCGCACCATCGGTGTGAGCGTCCTCGCGGAATTGCGCTAGCGTCTGAGCGATGAGCACGTTGAACCAGTCGAGGGATTCGGGCTGATGGGAGCGCACATCGTAGTACGTCTTCGACAGGATCGTCTCTGTGGATTGCGACGGGGGGTCACGGAGGACGGCGGAACGCTTTTTTCGTAGGTTGGATTGGTTCCGAGAGAATTGTTTTAGGGCGGTGGGCGTGAAGGACCCTGAGTAGATAGTTTTCGAAGTGGAGCCGGGCGAGTCGCCGAATATAAAGAATTTTATGAAGCAGCCGAGGGTTAGGATTACGATCAGTTGGCCTAAGAGGAGGCCTTGGGTGAAGGACCAGCTTTTTGGGTGATAATTGTTAGCTCAGGTTCAGGAGTTGAAGGGAGATTATGAGCTAGGTATCGTGGAGAGGAGGAGGTACCTAGAACATTGTTTCGTAGTAAGAGCAAGGTATTCCGATAACGGAAGCTGTATGTGGCGTTCTGATAGCAAACATTGTCAGCGATCCGTTTATTTGCACCTACAACCGAGACCGAGAAAAGAGAGAAAAGCAAGGATAAATTAATGGAAGAATGAAGGAAAGAGGAAGTTTGTACCCTGCTGCATGCGTTTGGTTGCGCGGCGAGAGTTACTTGAAGAACGACAAGGGGTACAGTATGATACAAACCAGAGAAGTGGAATGGAGGGGAAAGAAAAAAACTGGTGAATTAGTAGGTGGGGAGGGTTGGGTTCTGACGTCGCTGGAAGAAATGTGAAACCCGGAGGGCAACCGTTTCATTAAGCCGCAATGCCCTGGTATCATACCGTATGATATCAGACGCACCACACCGGTACTGGTTAACCAAGCGAAACCAAGCGAAGGAGTACTCATAGTATGATATGATGATCCCAATAGCGTGGGCGATATTTAGCTGTCCTTTGTACACTTATCAATGCTACCGGTATCATACATTTCTATCTGTGTAGAGATCGTGTGAAGAATGCTGGCACAGCTTTGATATTCCTATCAGAAGCTTCACAGCAGCCACGATACACGCCAGAAAGTGGCTGGCCATAAAGCGTCACCGACGATATCCTCCGATTCGCCAGTATCATACCGCATTCAGCAATTGTCACCAGAAAACAGCGCCGAGCACGATTAGTCATCAATTGAAATTTAACTCTTTTCTCGTTTCTCTCTCTTTCCCTATCGCAACAACCCATCATCACCGCACCTCAAGCAAAAAAAAAAAATCAATCGAGTCTCAAAGTTAGGCCCTGTTTTCCGTTAGCATCACACCTCTCAGTCCCATCGCCTCCCCACCACCTTTCCATCTAAATCTCCCTC